>NC_052339.1:36461218-36467447 GCF_016432855.1 Salvelinus namaycush | reverse complement strand
GCCGTTCTATCTTGTCTGAAAATCTTGTAATTGGGGATGAAAATGTCTGAATTTTTGGTGGTCTTTCTAAGCCAGGATTCAGACACGGCTAAAACATCCGGGTTGGCAGAGTGTGCTAAAGCAGTGAACAAAACAAACTTAGGGAGGAGGCTTCTAATGTTAACATGCATGAAGCCAAGGCTATTACGGTTACAGAAGTCATCAAAAGAGAGCGCCTGGGGAATAGGAGTGGAGCCAGGTACTGCAGGGCCTGGATTCACCTCTACATCACCAGAGGAACAGAGGAGGAGTAGGATAAGGGTACGGCTAAAAGCTATGAGAATTGGTCGCCTAGAGCTACTAGAGCAGAGAGTAAAAGGAGGTTTCAGGGGGCGATAAAATAGTTTAAAGGAATAATGTACAGACAAAGGTATGGTAGGATGTGAATACAGTGGAGGTAAACCTAGGTATTGAGTGATGATGAGAGAGATATTGTCTCTAGAAACATCATTGAAACCAGGTGATGTCATCGCATATGTGGGTGGTGGAACTGAGAGGTTGGATATGGTATAGAGAGCAGGGCTAGAATCTCTACAGTGAACTAAGCCAATAAACACTAACCAGAACAGCAATGGACAAGGCATATTTACATTAAGGAGAGGCATGCTAATCGAGTGATCAATAAGGGTCCAGTGAGTAGAGGTTGGTTGGGGTCGTGGCGATCCAGACAGCTGGCCGGGTATATGGCTATCGGTAACAGCATAGGATGGAGGTCTGTTTGTAGGTACCTCGTGCGTTTCCGTCGGTAGGTTAGTGGGGTTCCGTGTAGTGGGGTTCCGTGTGGTAGAGGGGATCAATCCAAATTGGCAAAATAGATATAGTGACCCAAGGAAAAAATAAAATAAATAAATAATAATAATAATAATAGTTGTCCGATATACTTGTTCAAATAGCAGCCGATAAGACAGCTAACGATTAGCGGGCCTCAGATGAGCGTTCAGGTAACGTCGGGACGGAGGTGCCAGTTGGATAAATCCCTCGGGCAGATAACGTCGGCAGTCAGTCGCGGCAGTCAGTCGTGAAGGCCCGGTGGGGTTCCGTATCTGCAGCAGCAACAAAAGAAACGGGTCCGGATGGTGATGGAACTCCTCAGCTGGCTAGCTCCAGAATGATTTGAGTTTGCTCCGGGGTCGACGTAAGCCAATAGTCACACGGTTTGCAGCTAGCTAGCTGCGAAATCAAGGTGCAAGTGTCCAGAGCCTGCGGCTGGAATCCGGGGAAACTGAGAGAAAAAGAGTCCCGGAATGCTCCGGTCCGAGTCGCGTTGCACAAAAGTGCCGGTAGATTATCGAGCTAAAGGAATAGCTGATGACCACTAAACGTGGGCAGCTGAAACACCAACGCTAGCCAGCAAACCGGCTAATTTCGGGGCAGCTACAGATTAGCTTCTGGCTAGCTATCGGAGTAGCTTCTGGTTAGCTTTCAGGCTAGCTTCTGAATTAGCCCCTGGCTAGCGTCCACGATGGATTTTCAGATTGAGGTAAATAATACTTTGTAATTGGTGAAGCGGGTTGCAGGAAAGCTTTTGCAGGAAAGCTTTTGTAGTTGAGTTCTTGGATAATAAAATAGATAAAAGATATGCGAAGAAAGGTGTAAATATATATATATACAGGACACGAACAATACGGAACAGAAAAAGACGTCTGAACTGCTAAGCCACCTTGGACGATCTGTACCATCACTCATTCATATATCTTTATGTACATATTCTTTATCCCCTCTACACTTGTGTGTATAAGGTAGTAGTTGTGGAATTGTTAGGTTAGATTACTCGTTGGTTATTACTGCATTGTCGGAACTAGAAGCACAAGCATTTCGCTACACTCGCATTAACATCTGCTAACCATGTGTATGTGACAAATAAAATTTGATTTGATTTATCTAATTCTCTCTCTCTTTCACTCTTCTCTCTTTCTTTCTCTCTTTCTCTTTCCCTCTTTCTTTCTTTCTCTCTCTCAGAGGACCTGAGCCCTAGGACCAAGCCACAGGAATACCTGGCCTGATGACTCCTTGCTGTCCCAATTCCACCTGGCCGTGCTGCTGCTCCAGTTTCAACTGTTCACCCTTGACAACCACTGTGATTATTATTATTTGACCCTGATGGTCATCTATGAACATTTGAACATCTTGGCCATGTTCTGTTATAATCTCCACTTGGCACAGCCAGAGGAGGACTGGCCACCCCTCATAGCCTGGTTCCTCTCTAGGTTTCTTCCTAGGTTCTGGCGTTTCTAGGGAGTGTTCCTAGCAACTGTGCTTCTACACCTGCATTGCTTGCTGTTTGGGGTTTTAGGCTGGGTTTCTGTACAGCACTTTGAGATATCAGCTGATGTAAGAAGGGCTATATAAATACATTTGAGTGATCATCTGTGGATCTGCTGGGGCAGTATGCAAATTGTAGTGGGTCTAGGGTTTCTGGGATAATGGTGTTAAAGTGAGCCAAGACCAACTTTTCAAAGCACTTCATGGCTACAGACTTTAGTGCTAAGGGTCGGTAGTCATTTAGGCAGATTACCTTAGTGTTCTTGAGCACAGAGACTATGGTGTTCTGCTTGAAACATGTTGGTATTACAGACTCGGACAGGAAGAGGTTGAAAATGTCAGTGAAGACACTTGCCAGTTGGTCAGCACATGCTCGGAGTACACGTCCTGATAACCCGTCTGGCCCTGCGGCCTTGTGAATGTTGACCTGTTAAAAGGTCTTACTCACATCGGCTGCGGAAAGCTACATGACTAACTAAACTGTAGCTACATAACTGAACTGTAGCTACATGACTAACTAAACTGTAGCTACATAACTGAACTGTAGCTACATGACTAACTAAACTGTAGCTACATAACTGAACTGTAGCTACATGACTAACTAAACTGTAGCTACATAACTGAACTGTAGCTACATGACTAACTAAACTGTAGCTACATAACTGAACTGTAGCTACATGACTAACTAAACTGTAGCTACATAACTGAACTGTAGCTACATGACTAACTAAACTGTAGCTACATAACTGAACTGTAGCTACATGACTAACTAAACTGTAGCTACATAACTGAACTGTAGCTACATGACTAACTAAACTGTAGCTACATAACTGAACTGTAGCTACATGACTAAACTCTAGCAACATGACATAACAAAAACACCACAAATTATCAGGTTCATTTGATTCAACTCGACTACTTTTTATTGACTCGACAGCCAATTACAAACTTTTCTTCATTTAGATTGAATGAACCGTTTGGGTTTATATTCCATCCTCTCTGATCCCAGCCCTAGACCCCAGTCTCACAGAGACTACGTCCCGAATGTCCCCTTATTCTTCTATATAGTGCACTTCTTTAACTAGGTCCCGTATCCCCTGGCAGCAAAACAGTGACAGAACCATTTAGAGGTCAGAACCTCCTGTCTTTTGTTGTTTCTGTGTTTCTGTTTGTGACATACATACAGAAGCTGTTTTCTGCCCTTCTCGGGAACTGAACTGTGAGTTTCCTCTGTGTCTGTGTGTGTGTGTGTGTGTGTGTGTGTGTGTGTGTGTGTGTGTGTGTGTGTGTGTGTGTGTGTGTGTGTGTGTGTGTGTGTGTGTGTGTGTGTGTGTGTGTGTGTGTGTGTGTGTGTGTGTGTGTGTGGTTTCCAGTGTACACTTGGTGCCTGTGTGTGTGTGTGTGTGTGTGTGTGTGTGTGTGTGTGTGTGTGTGTGTGTGTGTGTGTGTGTGTGTGTGTGTGTGTGTGTGTGTGTGTGTGTGTGTGTGTGTGTGTGTGTGTGTGTGTGTGTGTGTGTGTGTGTGTGTGTGTGGTTTCCAGTGTACACTTGATGCCTGTGTGTGTGTGTGTGTGTGTGTGTGTGTGTGTGTGTGTGTGTGTGTGTGTGTGTGTGTGTGTGTGTGTGTGTGTGTGTGTGTGTGTGTGTGTGTGTGTGTGTGTGTGCGTCTGTGCGCATGAATGGTTACCAGTGTACTATTGATGCATTCTTTTTACCAACAAGATCTCACAGGTTGCCTTTGAAATTCACTCACTGTCTATATATATATATATCTATATTACTATCTATATTAATATATATATCTATATTACTATCTATATTAATATATATCTATATTACTGTCTATATTAATATATATATATATCTATATTACTGTCTATATTAATATATATATATATCTATATTACTGTCTATGTTAACATATATATCTATATTACTGTCTATATTAATATATGTATCTATATTACTGTCTATATTAATATATATATATATCTATATTACTGTCTATATTAATATATATATATATCTATATTACTGTCTATGTTAACATATATATCTATATTACTGTCTATATTAATATATGTATCTATATTACTGTCTATATTAATATATATATATATCTATATTACTGTCTATATTAATATATATATATATTACTGTCTATATTAATATATATATATATTACTGTCTATATTAATATATATATATATTACTGTCTATATTAATATATATATCTATATTACTGTCTATATTAATATATATATATATTACTGTCTATATTAATATATATATATATTACTGTCTATATTAATATATATATATATTACTGTCTATATTAATATATATATCTATATTACTGTCTATATTAATATATATATATATTACTGTCTATATTAATATATATATATATCTATATTACTGTCTATATTAATATATATATATATTACTGTCTATATTAATATATATATATATTACTGTCTATATTAATATATATATATATTACTGTCTATATTAATATATATATATAATCTATATTACTGTCTATATTAATATATATATATATCTATATTACTGTCTATATTAATATATATATATATTACTGTCTATATTAATATATATATCTATATTACTGTCTATATTAATATATATATCTATATTACTGTCTATATATATATATATCTATATTACTGTCTATATTAATATATATATATATTACTGTCTATATTAATATATATATCTATATTACTGTCTATATTAATATATGTATCTATATTACTGTCTATATATATATATATCTATATTACTGTCTATATTAATATATATATCTATATTACTGTCTATATATATATATATCTATATTACTGTCTATATTAATATATATATATATTACTGTCTATATTAATATATATATCTATATTACTGTCTATATTAATATATGTATCTATATTACTGTCTATATTAATATATGTATCTATATTACTGTCTATATATATATATATATATATTACTATCTATATTAATATATATATCTATATTACTGTCTATATTAATATATATATCTATATTACTGTCTATATTAATATATATATCTATATTACTGTCTATATTAATATATATATATATCTATATTACTGTCTATATTAATATATATATATATCTATATTACTGTCTATATTAATATATATATATATCTATATTACTGTCTATATTAATATATATATATATCTATATTACTGTCTATATTAATATATATATATATCTATATTACTGTCTATATTAATATATATATATATATATCTATATTACTGTCTATATATATATATATCTATATTACTGTCTATATTAATATATATATATATCTATATTACTGTCTATATTAATATATATATATATTACTGTCTATATTAATATATATATATATTACTGTCTATATTAATATATATATATATATTACTGTCTATATTAATATATATATATATCTATATTACTGTCTATATTAATATATGTATCTATATTACTGTCTATATTAATATATATATATATATATCTATATTACTGTCCTATATTAATATATGTATCTATATTACTGTCTATATTAATATATATATATATATATCTATATTACTGTCTATATTAATATATATATATATATATCTATATTACTGTCTATATTAATATATATATATATATATATTTATATTACTGTCTATATTAATATATATATATATCTATATTACTGTCTATATTAATATATATATATATATATTACTGTCTATATTAATATAATACTATATTAATATATATATATATATATATTACTGTCTATATTAATATTAATATATATATATATTTATATTACTGTCTATATTAATATATATATATATATATATTACTGTCTATATTAATATATATATATATATATATTACTG
>NC_052339.1:36351218-36456218 GCF_016432855.1 Salvelinus namaycush | reverse complement strand
TCAACGATGAGGCCTGGGTCCAGGATGTCCCTAGCGGGGACCCAGCACCTCTCCTCCGGGCCATGACCCTCCCAGTCAACCAGGTACAAACCTTCAGGAGATGCCTCACTGTGTACGCCTGTTGGCCGTTGATGAAATGTGGGAGCCCGGAGACCGGGCACTCTTCGACGTATGACAACAGCGGCAGACGAACATCTGGGCCAAGGGATTGCCGACCTCTTCCTCTTGCTCCGGGAAGAGAGGAGGCTGATAACCAGGGAACACTCAAAGGACGAGAGACCCGTGGCAGAGCAGGGAAGGGTGCGCTAGCACACTAGTGGCTGGCTCCAGTTGTTGGGGTTGGCGGAGACGAGGCAGGAAAGAGTCGTCTCCAGGTCTTGGTTAGCTCACTCCGACTGGCCGTTCGACTGGAACCCGGAGGACAGGCTGGCCGATGACCCAATGAGCGTGCAGAACATCTTCCAGAACTGGGACGAGAACTGAGGACCCTGGTCGGAGACCATGTCTACTGGGAGTCCGTGGATTCGGAAGACGTGCTGCACCATGAGCTGGGCCTTCTCTTTGGCAGAGGGTAGTTTGGGGAGAGGAGTGAAGTGGGCGGCTTTGGAAAACCGGTCCACTACAGTCAGGATGGCGGTGTTGCCATCAGATGGGGGGAGACCCGTGACAAAGTCCAGGGATATGTGAGACCAGGGATGGTGAGGAACAAGCAGAGGTTGAAGGAAACCAGCTGGAGCTTGTCGGGGAGTCTTGTTCTGCGCACAGATTGTGCAAGCGGCGACGAATGCAGAGACGTCAGGAACCATGGTAAGCCAACGAAAGCATTGTCGCACAAAGGCCAGGGTCCGACAGGAGCCCGTGTGGCAGGCAAGCTTGGAGGAGTGGGCCCACTTTAGAACCGAGGAGCGGTTCATGTTGAACAATGCTTCCGGGTTCCAGGAACACTCAGCCGCCAACGTGCGAAAACCCAAATAACATCTGGTTATTTGGCCCCCCTCGGGGTTCGGCTGGGAAATCTGCGCCTCACGAATGTGCTTCCCTATTCCCCAGCTGAGTGCCGTCGCCAAGCAAGAGGTAGGAAGGATGGTCTCGGGTTCCGGGGGTGTAGCCGCGGGGCTATAGTGGCATGACAGAGCATTCGGCTTTACATTTTTGGTTCCCGCTCGGTATGAGAGGGAGAATTAGGGCCAACCTAGCTTGCCTGGAGTTGAGACGCTTGGCAGTGCGGAGAAATTCCAGGTTCTTGTGGTCGGTCCACACAATGAACGGATGTTCCGCCCCCTCCAGCTATTGCCTCCACTCCTCCAACGCCATCTTCGTCGTGAGAAGCTTCCCAACATCGTAGTTCCTCTCCATGCCTCTTTGATGCAATGGGAGAAGAAGGAGCAGGGATGTAACTTGAGGTCCAGGGCAGAACGCTGGGACAGGACAGCCCCCACTCTGACATCCGAAGCATTGGCCTCCACCACGAACTGGCGGGACGGGTCAGGATGAACCAAGATGGGAGCTGTGGTAAAATGTTGTTTAAGAACACTGAACACCCGGTCAGCAGCTGGGGGCCACATGAACGGAACATTGGGACAGGTGAGTGCAGACAGGGGGGAAGCCAGGGTGCTGTAAACTCGGATAAAGTGGCGATAGAAGTTGGAGAATCACAGGAAACATTGCAGTTGCAATGTACGTGGGCTAGGGCCAATCCACCACAACTCTCACCTTCCTGAGATCCATCTGTCCCTGCAGTGATGATGTAACGCAGGAAGGGGATAGTGGAGCGATGGAATTCACCCTTCTCTACTTTCACAAAAAGCTTATTTTCCAGGAGGCATTGGAGAACCTGTCAGACGTGGAGCACGTGTTTTTGGGCGGAGCGGGAGAAAACGAGGGTGTCGCCAAGGTAGGCAAAGACGAACCGGTTCAACATGTCGCGGAGAACATCATTCACCAGAGCCTGGAACAGTGGCGTTGGTGAGGCCCAATAGCATAACCAGAAACTCGTAGTGACTCCTGGCCGTATTGAAGGCAGTCTTCCACTCGTCCCCTTCCCGTATCCACACCAGGTGGTAGGCGTTCCATAGGTCCAGCTTGGAGAACACGGTGGCTTCCTGGAACAGCTCGAAGTCCGAGGAGATGAGTGGTAGCCGGTAGCGGGTCTTCACCGTGATTTTGTTGAGGACCCGGTAGTCGATGCATGGGCGGGGGAGGCATAAGGACGGATACACCCTGCAGCTAGAGAGCCCTCAATGTAGGTCTCCATAGCCTTACTGAACACCCCTGGAGGTCCTGGTACTCTGCGGGAATGGCGGAGACGTCCGGGGCATTTTCCGAGCCCCCAGGAAGACGTCCCGTGGCAGGCTGTGCTGACTTCAGGCAATGAGCATGGCAGAACATTCCCCAACCTTTGATGGCACCAGCAGACCATCCAATAAGGGAATTGTGTTGCTGGAGCCAAGAGAATCCCAATACCACAGGAACCTGAGGAGACTCAATAAGCAGGTATTGGATCATCTCACTGTGGTTACCTGACACAGGTTGATGTGAGTGGTATTTTGAGTGACCTGGCCTATAGACGTCCATGGAGAGGGGCTGAGTGGGCTCGGACGCCAGGGTAGTGTCCAAAAAACTCTAATTTGCTCCAAAGTCAATGAGTATTTCGACTGGTTTCCACACAGCAGGATGGCATGGAAAGGGGTGCAAGTTAGGGGAGAGGAAAAGTTCTCCCTATGTCCCTACAGAGTACTCACCCCTACTTGATGAGCCTGGAGTTTTAATGAGCGTTTAGCTACGAACTGTCTAATAGCTCCACAATATAGACAGCTCTGTGTGTAGAGTCGGCATAAGCGCTCAGCCGGAGTCAATCTAGTCCTGCCCTGATGCATGGACTTCGAAGGAGGTGATTTGGCAGCCCTCAGTGATTCTCGAGAGAACTCAGGTGATGTCGGGTTCACTCTGAAATGTAGACTTCGTGGGTTTCCGGGATTCTTCGGAGGCGAGGTGGGAATCGAGGGCGACAGGGCACAGATTCCCTCTCCCTCCTACGTTCTCGAAGCCGCCGATCGATCCGGATGGTCAAGGCTATGAGGGAGTCAAGGTCCATGGGCAGCTCCCGTGTTCCGAGTAGGCTGGGAGATTACTGGTGTGACTCGCTGCCCAGTGGGGAATCCGTGGAATTGCTCCAGCAATGTGTCAAATGTCTGGTCATGGCCCTCTGCCAGGGTATGGAGTCCCTCCATAAGACATTGCAGTAACTCCTCGTGTCTTCCAATGGTGGCTCCTAGCAGGGAGACAGTGTTGTGGAGCTGGTCTGAGTTTGCTGGGTCAGTCAAGGCCAGTTTGTACTATCAAAACTCAGGATTAGACCCAGATGCAGACAGCTAGAGTCACAGGTGTTTATTGACCCAAACAAGGGGCAGGCAAAAGACAGGTCAAAGTCAGTCAGATGTCTGTAATCCAGGGCAGAGTCAGTAAGGTACAGAACAGCAGGCATGCTCGGTGTCCGGGAAGGCAGAAAGGTCAGACCCTGGGAAACTAGGAAACAGAACTTGAGAAAGCAGGGAGATGGGAAAACACGCCGGTAAGACCTGACATGACAAGATGAACAGGCAATAGACAACCACAGAACACAGGTATAAATGCACTGGGGATAATTGGGGAAGATGGGCGACACCTGGAGGGGGGTAGAGAGAGGCACAAAGACAGACATATTGGGGTGTGACAATAATAATACTCTTAGCAACACGTTTTATTCTTAATATACAATCTGTAGTAACTGAGAGTAGAAAGATTCAGAACTTTTGTATAACATCACAGCACAGTAGAACACACAGTTGAAGTCGGAAGTTTACATACACCTTAGCCAAATATATTTAAACTCCGTTTTTCACAATTCCTGACATTTAATACTAGTAAAAATTCCCTGTCTTAGGTCAGTTAGGATCACCACTTTATTTTAAGAACGTGAAATGTCAGAATAATAGTAGAGAGAATTATTTATTTCAGCTTTGATTTGTTTCATCACATTCCCAGTGGGTCAGAAGTTTACATACGCTCAACTAGTATTTGGTAGCATTGCCTTTAAATTGTTTACTTTCAAACGTTCCGGGTAGCCTTCCACAAGCTCCCACAATAAGTTGGGTGAATTTTGGCCCATTCCTCCTGACAGAGCTAGTGTAACTGAGTCAGGTTTGTAGGCCTCCTTGCTCTCACATGCTTTTTCAGTTCTGACCACAAATTTTCTATAGGATTGAGGTCAGGGCTTTGTGATGGCCACTCCAATACCTTGACTTTGTTGTCCTTAAGCCATTTTGCCACAACTTTAGAAGTATGCTTGGGGTCATTGTTCATTTGGAAGACCCATCTGTGACCAAGCTTTAACTTCTTGATTGATGTCTTGAGATGTTGCTTCAATATATCCACAACATTTTAGCTTCTCCTGATGCGATCTATTTTGTGAAGTGCACCAGTCCCTCCTGCAGCAAAACCCCCCCACAACATGATGCTGCCACCCCCGTGCTTCATGGTTGAGATGGTGTTCTTCGGCTTGCAAGCATCCCCCTTTTTCCTCCAAACATAACGATGGTCATTATGGCCAAACAGTTCTATTTGTGTCTCATCAGACCAGAGGATATTTCTCCAAAAAGTACGATCTCTGCCCCTATGTGCAGTTGCAATTCATAGTCTGGCTTTTTTATGGCGGTTTTGGAGCAGTGGCTTCTTCCTTGCTTCTTCCTTGCTGAGTGTCTTTTCAGCTTATGTCGACATAGGACTAGTTTCACTGTGGATATAGATACTTTTGTACCTTTTTCCTCCAGCATCTTCACATGGTCCTTTGCTGTTGTTCTGGGATTGATTTGCACTTTTCGCACCACAATACATTAGTCTCTAGGAGACAGAACGCGTCTCCTTCCTGAGCGGTATGATGACCACGTGGTACCATGGTGTTTATACTTGCGCACTATTGCTATTCATCTACAGATGAACTACAGATGAACATGGTACCGTCAGGCATTTGGAAACTGCTCCCAAGGATGAACCAGAATTTTTATTCTGAGTTCTTGGCTGATTTCTGCTGATTTTCCCATGATGTCAAGCAAAGAGGCACTGAGTTTGAAGGTAGGCCTTGAAATACATCCACAGGTACACCTTCAATTGACACAAATGATGTGAATTAGCCTATCAGAAGCTTCTAAAGCCATGACATAATTTTCTGGAACTTTCCAAGCTGTTTAAAGTCAATTTAGCATTTGTAAACTTCTGACCCACTGGAATTGTGAATTATAAGTGAAATAATCTGTCTGTAAACAAGTGTTGGAAAAATTACTTGTGTCACACGAAGTAGATGTCCTAACCGACTTGCCAAAACTATTGTTTCTTAACTTCTTTGATATAGGGGGCAGCATTTTCACTTTTGGATGAATTGCGTGCCCATAGTGAACTGCCTCCTACTCTCTCCCAGATGCTAATATATGCATAATATTATTACTATTGGACAGAAAACACTCTGGCGTTTCTAAAACTGTTTGAATGATGTCTGTGAGTATAACATAACTCATATGGCTGGCAAAAACCTGAGAAAAAATCTAAACAGGAAGTGAGAAATCTGAGAAGGGTTGATGTTAAAGTCATCGCCTATTCAATTCCCTGTAATATATGGATATGTTAGCACTTCCTACGCCTTCCACTATATGTCAACAGTCTGTAGAACGCTGAATGAAGCCTCTAGTGTGATGTGGGGCCGGATGGGAGGTGTTTGAGTCATTGGTCTGACAGATTGCCAGTTCTTGCTCACGCGCTTTCCTCATGATATCGCCTTGCGTTCCATTACTTATACAGACATGAAGAAATGCTCCGGTTGGAACGTTATTGGATATATATGATAACAACATACTGAAGATTGATTCTCTACTAAGTTTGACCAGTTTATTCGACTTGTAATATAACTTTTTGAAGTTTCCGTCCGACGTTTGTCTGCATCTGCGCGAGCGTTTGGACACGCAAAAGTAGCTAAGTAGCAAAAGTAGCTAATTGGACATAAGTAATGGACATTATCAAACAAAACAACGATTTATTGTGGAACTAGGATTCCTGGCAGTGCATTCTGATGAACATAATCAAAGGTAAGGGAATATTTATAATGTAATTTCGTATTTCTGTTGACTCCAACATGGCGGAGAAATGTTGTTAAATCTGAGCGCTGTCTCAGATTATTGCATGGTGTGCTTTTTACGTAACGTTTTTTTTTTTTATCTGAAGAACAAGTGTATTAAGATCAAGTGTATCTTTCATCAAAGTTTATGATGAGTATTTCTGTTATTTGACGTGGCTCTCTGCAATTACTCCGGATATTTTAGAGGCATTTCTGAACATGGCGCCACTGTAAACCGAGATTTGTGGATATAAATATGCACATTATCGAACAAAACATAAATGTATTGTGTAACATGATGTCCTATGAGTGTCATCTGATGAAGATTATCAAAGGTTAGTGATTAATTTTATCTCTATTTCTGCTTTTTGTTACTACTATCTTTTGCTGTGAAAATGGCTGTGTTTTTCTGTGGCTGAGCTAATGTACTGAGCTAATGGAATTGTTTGGTGTGCTTTCGCCGTAAATCCTTTTTGAAATCAGACATGTTGGCTGGATTCACAACATGTGTAGCTTTAATTTGGTGTCTTTCATGTGTGATTTCATGAAAGATTGATTTTTATAGTCATTTATTTGAATTTGGCACTCTACATTTTTTAGCTACCGTCCCACCTGTCCCAGAGAAGTTAACAAGACATTTGTGGAGCGGTTGATAAACGAGTTTTAATGACTCCAACCTAAGTGTATGTAAACTTTCAACTTCAGCTCTATACACTCCCATTCAAACATTTTGGTTCACTTAGAAATGTTTTTGAAAGAAAAGCACATTTTTTCCCCATTATAATAACATCAAATTGATCAGAAATACAATGAAGACATTGTTAATGTTGTAAATGACTATTGTAGCTGGAAATGGCTGCTTTTAAAATATATATATATATATATATACATATACATATATACATATATATACATAGGTGTACAGAGGCCCATTATCAGCAACCATCACTCCTGTGTTCCAATGGCACGTTATGTTAGCTAATCTGTCACGCCCTGACCTTAGTTCCTTTGTTATGTCTCTATTTTTGGTTTGGTCAGTGCGTGAGTTGGGGTGGGCATTCTATGTTTTTGTTCTATGTTTTCTATTTCTATGTGTTTGGCCGAGTGTGGTTCTCAATCAGAGGCAGCTGTCTATCGTTGTCTCTGATTGAGAACCATACTTAGGTAGCCTTTTCCCACCTGTGTTTTGTGGGTAGTTGTTTTCTGTTTTGTGTTGTTGCACCTGACAGGACTGTTTCGGTCATTATTCTTTGTTATTTTTGTTATTTCAGTGTTCATTTAATAAATATGGACACGTATATATATAAATATGGGGTATATATACTGAGATCATGTGACAGATCACGCAGAGTCACACAGGTGGACTTTATTTAACTAATTATGTGACTTCTGAAGGTAATTGGTTGTACCAGATCTTATTTAGGGGTTTCATAGCAAAAGGGGTGAATACAAATACACACACCAATTATCAGTTTTTTTTTTTTTTTTTTTATATTTTTCATACAACTTATATTTTCATTGCTTTTCACCAATTTGGACTATTTTGTGTATGTCCATTACATGAATTCCAAATAAAAATTTAAATGACAAGTTGTAATGCAACAAAATAGGAAAAACACCAAGCGAGATGAATCATTTTGAAAGGCGCTGTATATATATATATATTTATGTATATATATATTTTTTATGA
Organism: Salvelinus namaycush; assembly: GCF_016432855.1. Classification (NCBI taxonomy): domain Eukaryota; kingdom Metazoa; phylum Chordata; class Actinopteri; order Salmoniformes; family Salmonidae; genus Salvelinus; species Salvelinus namaycush. The sequence continues at coordinate 36,448,386 of NC_052339.1, read as the reverse complement.
AAAACAACAAAAGAAAATGGATGGTATTCAGAATGAAGCTCCCGGAACTTGTCCTAGTAATGTATCACTCATGAAAAGTCTAAGTGTCAGGGCCATCAAAGAAGAATGGAGGATAGTGAGTGGATGGAGATAGAGAGTGGATGGAGATAGAGAGTGGATGGAGATTAGAGAGTGGATGGAGATAGACAGTGGATGAAGGATAGAGAATGGATGAGGATAGAGAATGGATGGAGAATAGAGAACGGATGGAGAATAGAGAACGGGTGGAGAATAGAGAACGGGTGGAGAATAGATAACGGATGGAGAATAGAGAACGGATGGAGAATAGAGAACGGGTGGAGAATAGAAGAGTTTGAAGAGAGCAGTTCTTTTCGCTCCACTGTTCTGTCTCAGAGTAGCAGTAATAGTAGTGGTGTGTGTGTGTGTGTGTGTGTGTGTGTGTGTGAGCGTGAGTGTGAGCGTGAATGTGGGTGAGTGTGTGTTTGTGTGATTGCTTGTGTGTGAGTTTGTGCTTTTGCATGCGTGTACGTGTGTGATTGTGTGTGTGTGCGTGTGTGTGATTGCGTGTGTGTGTGTGATAGTAGTACAGTATTAAATCAGAAGGGATGATCCTTCAGATAAACTACGATCTCTGAATCACTTGGGTTACGCTGGACTCCTCTCCTCTCTGCTGAGACCACTCAACAGGAAGTGAGCCCACTGAGGCAGTGTGTGTGTGTGTGCGCGCCTGCATACGTGCCTGTATGTGGGTGTGTGTGTGAACATTGCAGTGATTACCCGTTCTCTCCTCTGAGACGGACGGATGAGAGGAAGAGGGTTGACGATCGTCGGGACACTTCAGAAGTGTAATTTGATACGGTTCTGTTTTTATCATTTTTCTGGTCTGATTCAGACCTGAATCTACTCAGACCCTCCTACTGTTCTCTGGACAGTAACTTGGTGGCTCATCTTCTGATCACTCACTCAGTCACTCACTCACTCAGTCAGTCACTCAGTCACTCACTCACTCACTCACTCACTCACTCACTCACTCACTCACTCACTCACTCACTCACTCACTCACTCACTCACTCACTCACTCACTCACTCACTCACTCACTCACTCACTCACTCACTCACTCACTCACTCACTCACTCACTCACTCAACTCCCCAACAGGTATATGATGGTCTGTTTTACAGACGACTGGTCATATGCTGATACTTCTAGGGCTATGATTCTAGAAGCTTCGCAAAAAACCACAAAGCCGTGCACCCACGCATACAAAAGCAAAGGAAACACGCGTGCACGCACACACGCACACACACACACGATATGTAACTTTCCCATTCCCTTTGCTCCCAGTCACCCACTACTTCTGGTCCCGGATCAAAGACTCTTTGAAGTCAGGGGGGCCGCCCACCGCCAACCTGCTCAGGAAGAGGTAGTACAAGCTAATGAATCAAACCTCCTTCTTATTATCTCACTCAGGGAAATGGGAAAGGGCGTCGGTTGGCTATCATGACACACAGATACAAGAAGGCACACAGACACACAGATACAAGAAGGCACACAGACACACAGATACAAGAAGGCACACAGACACACAGATACAAGAAGGCACACAGACACACAGATACAAGAAGGCACGCAGACACACACACACCACAGATACAAGAAGGCACGCAGACACACAGATACAAGAAGGCACGCAGACACACACACACAGATACAAGAAGGCACGCAGACACACACACACCACAGATACAAGAAGGCACGCAGACACACACACACCACAGATACAAGAAGGCACGCAGACACACACACACCACAGATACAAGAAGGCACGCAGACACACACACACCACAGATACAAGAAGGCACGCAGACACACACACACACCACAGATACAAGAAAGCACGCAGACACACACACACCACAGATACAAGAAGGCACGCAGACACACACACACCACAGATACAAGAAGGCACGCAGACACACACACACCACAGATACAAGAAGGCACGCAGACACACACACACCACAGATACAAGAAGGCACGCAGACACACACACACCACAGATACAAGAAGGCACGCAGACACACACACACCACAGATACAAGAAGGCACGCAGACACACACACACCACAGATACAAGAAGGCACGCAGACACACACACACCACAGATACAAGAAGGCACGCAGACACACACACACCACAGATACAAGAAGGCACGCAGACACACACACACCACAGATACAAGAAGGCACGCAGACACACACACACCACAGATACAAGAAGGCACGCAGACACACACACACCACAGTATATTCTACAACAGCATCAGACGTATTATCCACCAGCATAGCGCCTAGCGCCTAGCTCTAGAGTTACAGTAGCTGTTCTAGTGTTACTGTAGTTGTTCTAGTGTTACTGTAGTTATTCTAGTGTTACTGTAGCTGTTCTAGTGTTACTGTAGTTGTTCTATTGTTACTGTAGCTGTTCTAGTGTTACTGTAGCTGTTCTAGTGTTACTGTAGCTGTTACTGTAGCTGTTCTAGTGTTACTGTAGCTGTTCTAGTGTTACTGTAGCTGTTCTAGTGTTACTGTAGCTGTTCTAGTGTTACTGTAGTTGTTCTATTGTTACTGTAGCTGTTCCAGTGTTAATGTAGCTGTTCTAGTGTTACTGTAGTTGTTCTAGTGTTACTGTAGTTGTTCTAGTGTTACTGTAGCTGTTCTAGTGTTACTGTAGCTGTTACTGTAGCTGTTCTAGTGTTACTGTAGTTGTTCTAGTGTTACTGTAGTTGTTCTAGTGTTACTGTAGCTGTTCTAGTGTTACTGTAGCTGTTCCAGTGTTACTGTAGCTGTTATAGTGTTACTGTAGTTGTTCCAGTGTTACTGTAGCTGTTCTAATGTTACTGTAGTTGTTCTAGTGTTACTGTAGTTGTTCTAGTGTTACTGTAGCTGTTATAGTGTTATTGTAGCTGTTCTAGTGTTATTGTAGCTGTTCTAGTGTTACTGTAGCTGTTCTAGTGTTACTGTAGCTGTTCTAGTGTTACTGTAGTTGTTCTAGTGTTGCTGTAGTTGTTCTCGTGTTACTGTAGCTGTTCTAGTGTTACTGTAGCTGTTCTAGTGTTACTGTAGTTGTTCTAGTGTTGCTGTAGTTGTTCTCGTGTTACTGTAGTTGTTCTAGTGTTACTGTAGCTGTTCTAGTGTTACTGTAGCTGTTACTGTGTTGTTCTAGTGTTACTGTAGCTGTTCTAGTGTTACTGTAGCTGTTCTAGTGTTACTGTAGTTGTTCTAGTGTTACTGTAGTTGTTCTAGTGTTACTGTAGCTGTTCTAGTGTTACTGTAGTTGTTCTAGTGTTACTGTAGCTGTTCTAGTGTTACTGTAGTTGTTCTAGTGTTACTGTAGCTGTTACTGTAGCTGTTCTAGTGTTACTGTAGCTGTTACTGTAGCTGTTCTAGTGTTACTGTAGTTGTTCTAGTGTTACTGTAGTTGTTCTAGTGTTACTGTAGTTGTTCTAGTGTTACTGTAGTTGTTCTAGTGTTACTGTAGCTGTTCTAATGTTACTGTAGCTGTTCTAGTGTTACTGTAGTTGTTCTAGTGTTACTGTAGTTGTTCTAGTGTTACTGTAGCTGTTCTAGTGTTACTGTAGCTGTTACTGTAGCTGTTCTAGTGTTACTGTAGTTGTTCTAGTGTTACTGTAGTTGTTCTAGTGTTACTGTAGTTGTTCTAGTGTTACTGTAGTTGTTCTAGTGTTACTGTAGCTGTTCTAATGTTACTGTAGCTGTTCTAGTGTTACTGTAGCTGTTCTAGTGTTACTGTAGTTGTTCTAGTGTTACTGTAGCTGTTCTAGTGTTACTGTAGTTGTTCTAGTGTTACTGTAGCTGTTCTAGTGTTACTGTAGCTGTTACTGTAGCTGTTCTAGTGTTACTGTAGCTGGTTTAGTGTTACTGTAGCTGTTCCAGTGTTAATGTAGCTGTTCCAGTGTTACCGTAGCTGTTCTAGTGTTACTGTAGTTGTTCCAGTGTTACTGTAGTTGTTCTAGTGTTACTGTAGCTGTTCTAGTGTTACTGTAGCTGTTCTAGTGTTACTGTAGTTGTTCTAGTGTTACTGTAGCTGTTACTGTAGCTGTTCTAGTGTTACTGTAGTTGTTCTAGTGTTACTGTAGCTGTTCCAGTGTTACTGTAGCTGTTATAGTGTTACTGTAGTTGTTCCAGTGTTACTGTAGCTGTTCTAGTGTTACTGTAGCTGTTCTAGTGTTACTGTAGTTGTTCTAGTGTTACTGTAGCTGTTCTAGTGTTACTGTAGCTGTTATAGTGTTACTGTAGCTGGTTTAGTGTTACTGTAGCTGTTCCAGTGTTAATGTAGCTGTTCCAGTGTTACCGTAGCTGTTCTAGTGTTACTGTAGTTGTTCCAGTGTTACTGTAGTTGTTCTAGTGTTACTGTAGCTGTTATAGTGTTACTGTAGTTGTTCCAGTGTTACTGTAGCTGTTCTAGTGTTACTGTAGCTGTTCTAGTGTTACTGTAGTTGTTCTAGTGTTACTGTAGCTGTTCTAGTGTTACTGTAGCTGTTATAGTGTTACTGTAGCTGGTTTAGTGTTACTGTAGCTGTTCCAGTGTTAATGTAGCTGTTCTAGTGTTACTGTAGCTGTTCTAGTGTTAGTTGTTCTAGTGTTACTGTAGCTGTTCCAGTGTTACTGTAGCTGTTCTAGTGTTACTGTAGTTGTTCTAGTGTTATTGTAGCTGTTCTAGTGTTACTGTAGTTGTTCTAGTGTTACTGTAGTTGTTCTAGTGTTACTGTAGCTGTTATAGTGTTACTGTAGTTGTTCTAGTGTTACTGTAGTTATTCTAGTGTTACTGTAGCTGTTCTAGTGTTACTGTAGTTGTTCTATTGTTACTGTAGCTGTTCTAGTGTTACTGTAGCTGTTCTAGTGTTACTGTAGCTGTTCTAGTGTTACTGTAGCTGTTCTAGTGTTACTGTAGTTGTTCTATTGTTACTGTAGCTGTTCCAGTGTTAATGTAGCTGTTCTAGTGTTACTGTAGCTGTTCTAGTGTTACTGTAGCTGTTCTAGTGTTACTGTAGCTGTTCTAGTGTTACTGTAGTTGTTCTATTGTTACTGTAGCTGTTCTAGTGTTACTGTAGCTGTTCTAGTGTTACTGTAGCTGTTCTAGTGTTACTGTAGCTGTTACTGTAGCTGTTCTAGTGTTACTGTAGCTGTTCTAGTGTTACTGTAGCTGTTACTGTAGCTGTTCTAGTGTTACTGTAGCTGTTACTGTAGTTGTTCTATTGTTACTGTAGCTGTTCTAGTGTTACTGTAGCTGTTCTAGTGTTACTGTAGCTGTTACTGTAGTTGTTCTATTGTTACTGTAGCTGTTCTAGTGTTACTGTAGCTGTTCTAGTGTTACTGTAGCTGTTCTAGTGTTACTGTAGCTGTTACTGTAGCTGTTCTAGTGTTACTGTAGCTGTTCTAGTGTTACTGTAGCTGTTACTGTAGCTGTTCTAGTGTTACTGTAGCTGTTCTAGTGTTACTGTAGCTGTTCTAGTGTTACTGTAGCTGTTACTGTAGCTGTTCTAGTGTTACTGTAGCTGTTACTGTAGCTGTTCTAGTGTTACTGTAGCTGTTCTAGTGTTACTGTAGCTGTTCTATTGTTACTGTAGTTGTTCTATTGTTACTGTAGCTGTTCTAGTGTTACTGTAGCTGTTCTAGTGTTACTGTAGCTGTTCTAGTGTTACTGTAGCTGTTACTGTAGCTGTTCTAGTGTTACTGTAGCTGTTCTAGTGTTACTGTAGTTGTTCTAGTGTTACTGTAGTTGTTCTAGTGTTACTGTAGCTGTTATAGTGTTACTGTAGTTGTTCTAGTGTTACTGTAGTTATTCTAGTGTTACTGTAGCTGTTCTAGTGTTACTGTAGTTGTTCTATTGTTACTGTAGCTGTTCTAGTGTTACTGTAGCTGTTCTAGTGTTACTGTAGCTGTTCTAGTGTTACTGTAGCTGTTCTAGTGTTACTGTAGTTGTTCTATTGTTACTGTAGCTGTTCCAGTGTTAATGTAGCTGTTCTAGTGTTACTGTAGCTGTTCTAGTGTTACTGTAGCTGTTCTAGTGTTACTGTAGCTGTTCTAGTGTTACTGTAGTTGTTCTATTGTTACTGTAGCTGTTCTAGTGTTACTGTAGTTGTTCTAGTGTTACTGTAGTTGTTCTAGTGTTACTGTAGCTGTTCTAGTGTTACTGTAGCTGTTACTGTAGCTGTTCTAGTGTTACTGTAGTTGTTCTAGTGTTACTGTAGTTGTTCTAGTGTTACTGTAGCTGTTCTAGTGTTACTGTAGCTGTTCCAGTGTTACTGTAGCTGTTATAGTGTTACTGTAGTTGTTCCAGTGTTACTGTAGCTGTTCTAATGTTACTGTAGTTGTTCTAGTGTTACTGTAGTTGTTCTAGTGTTACTGTAGCTGTTATAGTGTTATTGTAGCTGTTCTAGTGTTATTGTAGCTGTTCTAGTGTTACTGTAGTTGTTCTAGTGTTGCTGTAGTTGTTCTCGTGTTACTGTAGCTGTTCTAGTGTTACTGTAGCTGTTCTAGTGTTACTGTAGTTGTTCTAGTGTTGCTGTAGTTGTTCTCGTGTTACTGTAGTTGTTCTAGTGTTACTGTAGCTGTTCTAGTGTTACTGTAGCTGTTACTGTGTTGTTCTAGTGTTACTGTAGCTGTTCTAGTGTTACTGTAGCTGTTCTAGTGTTACTGTAGTTGTTCTAGTGTTACTGTAGTTGTTCTAGTGTTACTGTAGCTGTTCTAGTGTTACTGTAGTTGTTCTAGTGTTACTGTAGCTGTTCTAGTGTTACTGTAGTTGTTCTAGTGTTACTGTAGCTGTTACTGTAGCTGTTCTAGTGTTACTGTAGTTGTTCTAGTGTTACTGTAGTTGTTCTAGTGTTACTGTAGTTGTTCTAGTGTTACTGTAGCTGTTCTAATGTTACTGTAGCTGTTCTAGTGTTACTGTAGTTGTTCTAGTGTTACTGTAGTTGTTCTAGTGTTACTGTAGCTGTTCTAGTGTTACTGTAGCTGTTACTGTAGCTGTTCTAGTGTTACTGTAGTTGTTCTAGTGTTACTGTAGTTGTTCTAGTGTTACTGTAGTTGTTCTAGTGTTACTGTAGTTGTTCTAGTGTTACTGTAGCTGTTCTAATGTTACTGTAGCTGTTCTAGTGTTACTGTAGCTGTTCTAGTGTTACTGTAGTTGTTCTAGTGTTACTGTAGCTGTTCTAGTGTTACTGTAGTTGTTCTAGTGTTACTGTAGCTGTTCTAGTGTTACTGTAGCTGTTACTGTAGCTGTTCTAGTGTTACTGTAGCTGGTTTAGTGTTACTGTAGCTGTTCCAGTGTTAATGTAGCTGTTCCAGTGTTACCGTAGCTGTTCTAGTGTTACTGTAGTTGTTCCAGTGTTACTGTAGTTGTTCTAGTGTTACTGTAGCTGTTCTAGTGTTACTGTAGCTGTTCTAGTGTTACTGTAGTTGTTCTAGTGTTACTGTAGCTGTTCTAGTGTTACTGTAGCTGTTACTGTAGCTGTTCTAGTGTTACTGTAGTTGTTCTAGTGTTACTGTAGTTGTTCTAGTGTTACTGTAGTTGTTCTAGTGTTACTGTAGTTGTTCTAGTGTTACTGTAGCTGTTCTAATGTTACTGTAGCTGTTCTAGTGTTACTGTAGCTGTTCTAGTGTTACTGTAGTTGTTCTAGTGTTACTGTAGCTGTTCTAGTGTTACTGTAGTTGTTCTAGTGTTACTGTAGCTGTTCTAGTGTTACTGTAGCTGTTACTGTAGCTGTTCTAGTGTTACTGTAGCTGGTTTAGTGTTACTGTAGCTGTTCCAGTGTTAATGTAGCTGTTCCAGTGTTACCGTAGCTGTTCTAGTGTTACTGTAGTTGTTCCAGTGTTACTGTAGTTGTTCTAGTGTTACTGTAGCTGTTCTAGTGTTACTGTAGCTGTTCTAGTGTTACTGTAGTTGTTCTAGTGTTACTGTAGCTGTTCTAGTGTTACTGTAGTTGTTCTAGTGTTACTGTAGCTGTTACTGTAGCTGTTCTAGTGTTACTGTAGTTGTTCTAGTGTTACTGTAGCTGTTCTAGTGTTACTGTAGTTGTTCTAGTGTTACTGTAGCTGTTACTGTAGCTGTTCCAGTGTTACTGTAGCTGTTCTAGTGTTACTGTAGTTGTTCTAGTGTTACTGTAGCTGTTCCAGTGTTACTGTAGCTGTTATAGTGTTACTGTAGTTGTTCCAGTGTTACTGTAGCTGTTCTAGTGTTACTGTAGCTGTTCTAGTGTTACTGTAGTTGTTCTAGTGTTACTGTAGCTGTTCTAGTGTTACTGTAGCTGTTATAGTGTTACTGTAGCTGGTTTAGTGTTACTGTAGCTGTTCCAGTGTTAATGTAGCTGTTCCAGTGTTACCGTAGCTGTTCTAGTGTTACTGTAGTTGTTCCAGTGTTACTGTAGTTGTTCTAGTGTTACTGTAGCTGTTCTAGTGTTACTGTAGTTGTTCTAGTGTTACTGTAGTTGTTCTAGTGTTACTGTAGCTGTTCCAGTGTTACTGTAGCTGTTCTAGTGTTACTGTAGTTGTTCTAGTGTTATTGTAGCTGTTCTAGTGTTACTGTAGCTGTTATAGTGTTACTGTAGTTGTTCCAGTGTTACTGTAGCTGTTCTAGTGTTACTGTAGCTGTTCTAGTGTTACTGTAGCTGTTATAGTGTTATTGTAGCTGTTCTAGTGTTACTGTAGTTGTTCTAGTGTTATTGTAGCTGTTCTAGTGTTACTGTAGTTGTTCTAGTGTTACTGTAGTTGTTCTAGTGTTACTGTAGCTGTTATAGTGTTACTGTAGTTGTTCTAGTGTTACTGTAGCTGTTCTAGTGTTACTGTAGCTGTTCTAATGTTACTGTAGTTGTTCTAGTGTTACTGTAGTTGTTCTAGTGTTACTGTAGCTGTTCTAGTGTTACTGTAGTTGTTCTAGTGTTACTGTAGTTGTTCTAGTGTTACTGTAGCTGTTCTAGTGTTACTGTAGTTGTTCTAGTGTTACTGTAGCTGTTCTAGTGTTACTGTAGTTGTTCTAGTGTTACTGTAGCTGTTACTGTAGCTGTTCTAGTGTTACTGTAGTTGTTCTAGTGTTACTGTAGTTGTTCTAGTGTTACTGTAGTTGTTCTAGTGTTACTGTAGCTGTTCTAATGTTACTGTAGCTGTTCTAGTGTTACTGTAGTTGTTCTAGTGTTACTGTAGTTGTTCTAGTGTTACTGTAGCTGTTCTAGTGTTACTGTAGCTGTTACTGTAGCTGTTCTAGTGTTACTGTAGTTGTTCTAGTGTTACTGTAGTTGTTCTAGTGTTACTGTAGTTGTTCTAGTGTTACTGTAGTTGTTCTAGTGTTACTGTAGCTGTTCTAATGTTACTGTAGCTGTTCTAGTGTTACTGTAGCTGTTCTAGTGTTACTGTAGTTGTTCTAGTGTTACTGTAGCTGTTCTAGTGTTACTGTAGTTGTTCTAGTGTTACTGTAGCTGTTCTAGTGTTACTGTAGCTGTTACTGTAGCTGTTCTAGTGTTACTGTAGCTGGTTTAGTGTTACTGTAGCTGTTCCAGTGTTAATGTAGCTGTTCCAGTGTTACCGTAGCTGTTCTAGTGTTACTGTAGTTGTTCCAGTGTTACTGTAGTTGTTCTAGTGTTACTGTAGCTGTTCTAGTGTTACTGTAGCTGTTCTAGTGTTACTGTAGTTGTTCTAGTGTTACTGTAGCTGTTCTAGTGTTACTGTAGCTGTTACTGTAGCTGTTCTAGTGTTACTGTAGTTGTTCTAGTGTTACTGTAGTTGTTCTAGTGTTACTGTAGTTGTTCTAGTGTTACTGTAGTTGTTCTAGTGTTACTGTAGCTGTTCTAATGTTACTGTAGCTGTTCTAGTGTTACTGTAGCTGTTCTAGTGTTACTGTAGTTGTTCTAGTGTTACTGTAGCTGTTCTAGTGTTACTGTAGTTGTTCTAGTGTTACTGTAGCTGTTCTAGTGTTACTGTAGCTGTTACTGTAGCTGTTCTAGTGTTACTGTAGCTGGTTTAGTGTTACTGTAGCTGTTCCAGTGTTAATGTAGCTGTTCCAGTGTTACCGTAGCTGTTCTAGTGTTACTGTAGTTGTTCCAGTGTTACTGTAGTTGTTCTAGTGTTACTGTAGCTGTTCTAGTGTTACTGTAGCTGTTCTAGTGTTACTGTAGTTGTTCTAGTGTTACTGTAGCTGTTCTAGTGTTACTGTAGTTGTTCTAGTGTTACTGTAGCTGTTACTGTAGCTGTTCTAGTGTTACTGTAGTTGTTCTAGTGTTACTGTAGCTGTTCTAGTGTTACTGTAGTTGTTCTAGTGTTACTGTAGCTGTTACTGTAGCTGTTCCAGTGTTACTGTAGCTGTTCTAGTGTTACTGTAGTTGTTCTAGTGTTACTGTAGCTGTTCCAGTGTTACTGTAGCTGTTATAGTGTTACTGTAGTTGTTCCAGTGTTACTGTAGCTGTTCTAGTGTTACTGTAGCTGTTCTAGTGTTACTGTAGTTGTTCTAGTGTTACTGTAGCTGTTCTAGTGTTACTGTAGCTTTTATAGTGTTACTGTAGCTGGTTTAGTGTTACTGTAGCTGTTCCAGTGTTAATGTAGCTGTTCCAGTGTTACCGTAGCTGTTCTAGTGTTACTGTAGTTGTTCCAGTGTTACTGTAGTTGTTCTAGTGTTACTGTAGCTGTTCTAGTGTTACTGTAGCTGTTCTAGTGTTACTGTAGTTGTTCTAGTGTTACTGTAGTTGTTCTAGTGTTACTGTAGCTGTTCCAGTGTTACTGTAGCTGTTCTAGTGTTACTGTAGTTGTTCTAGTGTTATTGTAGCTGTTCTAGTGTTACTGTAGCTGTTATAGTGTTACTGTAGTTGTTCCAGTGTTACTGTAGCTGTTCTAGTGTTACTGTAGCTGTTCTAGTGTTACTGTAGCTGTTATAGTGTTATTGTAGCTGTTCTAGTGTTACTGTAGTTGTTCTAGTGTTATTGTAGCTGTTCTAGTGTTACTGTAGTTGTTCTAGTGTTACTGTAGTTGTTCTAGTGTTACTGTAGCTGTTATAGTGTTACTGTAGTTGTTCTAGTGTTACTGTAGCTGTTCTAGTGTTACTGTAGCTGTTCTAATGTTACTGTAGTTGTTCTAGTGTTACTGTAGTTGTTCTAGTGTTACTGTAGCTGTTCTAGTGTTACTGTAGCTGTTATAGTGTTATTGTAGCTGTTCTAGTGTTACTGTAGCTGTTCTAGTGTTACTGTAGTTGTTCTAGTGTTACTGTAGTTGTTCTAGTGTTACTGTAGCTGTTCTAGTGTTACTGTAGCTGTTCTAGTGTTACTGTAGTTGTTCTAGTGTTACTGTAGCTGTTCTAGTGTTACTGTAGTTGTTCTAGTGTTACTGTAGTTGTTCTAGTGTTACTGTAGTTGTTCTAGTGTTACTGTAGTTGTTCTAGTGTTACTGTAGTTGTTCTAGTGTTACTGTAGCTGTTCTAGTGTTACTGTAGCTGTTATAGTGTTATTGTAGCTGTTCTAGTGTTACTGTAGCTGTTCTAGTGTTACTATAGTTGGTCTAGTGTTACTGTAGTTGTTCTAGTGTTACTGTAGCTGTTCTAGTGTTACTGTAGCTGTTCTAGTGTTACTGTAGCTGTTCTAGTGTTACTGTAGTTGTTCTAGTGTTACTGTAGCTGTTCTAGTGTTACTGTAGCTGTTCTAGTGTTACTGTAGCTGGTCTAGTGTTACTGTAGTTGTTCTAGTGTTACTGCGTTGTTCTAGTGTTACTGTAGCTGTTCTAGTGTTACTGTAGCTGTTCTCGTGTTACTGTAGTTGTTCTAGTGTTACTGTAGCTGTTCTAGTGTTACTGTAGTTGGTCTAGTGTTACTGTAGCTGTTCTAGTGTTACTGTAGTTATTCTAGTGTTACTGTAGTTGTTCTAGTGTTACTGTAGCTGTTCTAGTGTTACTGTAGTTGTTCTAGTGTTACTGTAGCTGTTCTAGTGTTACTGTAGCTGTTACTGTAGCTGTTCTAGTGTTACTGTAGCTGTTCTAGTGTTACTGTAGCTGTTCCAGTGTTACTGTAGTTTTTCTAGTGTTACTGTAGCTGTTCTAGTGTTACTGTAGCTGTTATAGTGTTACTGTAGCTGGTTTAGTGTTACTGTAGTTGTTCTTGTGTTACTGTAGTTGTTCTAGTGTTACTGTAGCTGTTCTAGTGTTACTGTAGCTGTTATAGTGTTACTGTAGCTGTTATAGTGTTACTGTAGTTGTTCTAGTGTTACTGTAGTTGTTCTAGTGTTGCTTTAGCTGTTCCAGTGTTACTGTAGTTGTTCTAGTGTTACTGTAGTTGTTCTAGTGTTACTGTAGTTGTTCTAGTGTTACTGTAGTTGTTCTAGTGTTACTGTAGCTGTTCTAGTGTTACTGTAGTTGTTCCAGTGTTACTGTAGTTGTTCTAGTGTTACTGTAGTTGTTCTAGTGTTACTGTAGTTGTTCTAGTGTTACTGTAGTTGTTCTAGTGTTACTGTAGTTGTTCCAGTGTTAATGTAGCTGTTCTAGTGTTACTGTAGCTGTTCTAGTGTTACTGTAGTTTTTCTAGTGTTACTGTAGTTGTTCTAGTGTTACTGTAGCTGTTCTAGTGTTACTGTAGCTGTTCCAGTGTTACTGTAGCTGTTATAGTGTTACTGTAGTTGTTCTAGTGTTACTGTAGCTGTTCTAGTGTTACTGTAGCTGTTCTAGTGTTACTGTAGTTGTTCTAGTGTTACTGTAGTTGTTCTAGTGTTACTGTAGTTGTTCTAGTGTTACTGTAGTTTTTCTAGTGTTACTGTAGCTGTTCTAGTGTTACTGTATTTTTTCTAGTGTTACTGTAGTTGTTCTAGTGTTACTGTAGTTGTTCTAGTGTTACTGTAGTTGTTCTAGTGTTACTGTAGTTTTTCTAGTGTTACTGTAGTTGTTCTAGTGTTACTGTAGTTGTTCTAGTGTTACTGTAGTTGTTCTAGTGTTACTGTAGCTGTTCCAGTGTTACTGTAGTTGTTCTAGTGTTACTGTAGCTGTTCTAGTGTTACTGTAGCTGTTCTAGTGTTACTGTAGCTGTTCTAGTGTCACTGTAGCTGTTCTAGTGTTACTGTAGTTGTTCTAGTGTTACTGTAGCTGTTCTAGTGTTACTGTAGTTGTTACTGTAGTTGTTCTAGTGTTACTGTAGTTGTTCTAGTGTTACTGTAGCTGTTCTAGTGTTACTGTAGTTGTTCTAGTGTTACTGTAGCTGTTCTAGTGTTACTGTAGTTGTTCCAGTGTTACTGTAGTTGTTCTAGTGTTACTGTAGCTGTTATAGTGTTACTGTAGTTGTTCTAGTGTTACTGTAGCTGTTCTAGTGTTACTGTAGCTGTTCTAGTGTTACTGTAGTTGTTCTAGTGTTACTGTAGCTGTTCTAGTGTTACTGTAGCTGTTCTAGTGTTACTGTAGCTGTTCTAGTGTTACTGTAGCTGTTCTAGTGTTACTGTAGCTGTTCTAGTGTTACTGTAGCTGTTCTAGTGTTACTGTAGCTGTTCTAGTTTTACTGTAGCTGTTCCAGTGTTACTGTAGCTGTTCTAGTGTTACTGTAGTTGTTCTAGTGTTACTGTAGTTGTTCTAGTGTTACTGTAGCTGTACAGTCAACATTCCCATAAAGTCGGAGCTGCACTCCAGGATCTTAAGCACAACAATTCAGGACTTAACATATCATACGCAATGGATGACATGGTAAACAAAAAGTGTTACAGCCACTAGCTGTTGTAGTGTTACTGTAGCTGTTCCAGTGTTACTGTAGTCGGTCTAGTATTACATACTAGTTGGTCTAGTAGGGACCATGGCTGAAATTATCCCAAAGTTTGAGACTGCATCTTAAACACATTAACCTCTCGGCTGATGGAAGATTGATGGTGGTGAAGAGATGACACGCTGACAGCTCTGACGACGCTTCATCATAATCACACCTGGGAAAAAAATGACATTTACACATATGCATAATTAAAACCGATTATCCAAACGATGTGGAGTCACTAATTAAGAGGATATAATTCGCGTTGTGATAGTCGTTAGCGGTTGTCTTCTGAAATGTCTAATGGAGGTATTAAATGTATAATTGGGATGTGAGCTTGGTTAATACACAGACCGTTATTAAAGGTAATTATAGTGGGAAGGAAAGTGCAGGACTGGTTCTCTGCTGAGTGGAACCGTGTAGACACACTCACTACACCTTATGGGAGAACACATAATGACACCTCACCTAACATATTGATGACATCACTGATACAGGCACATCGCTCAAGATTGACTTTGAAACTGGACATCTGATACCAAACTGTGATATGTGAATGTGAGGATGCTCTCCACCAAGCTGTTGTACACCCTCTCCAGAACATCCTGGCTGACCCAAAACCCCTTAAATTTCCTGATTTAAAAAACAGACACTGGCTTGCTTTAAAAGAAAAACAGTCTGCATTCTCTGTAAAATTCAGCTTGTTATCAATATGTGTCCCTAGGTATTTGAAACACTCAACCACCTACACTGATTGGTCACTCAGAGAGAGTGGTTGGGACACTGGCAAGTTGATGCCATTGAAGACCAGCTCCTTTGTCTTTTCCATGTTGATGTGGAGGCCACTTGACCGGCACCATTCTTGAAGGTTGTTGGTCTGTTTAAAGTAGCTGTCCCCATCTGACACAGCATCTTTAAGAAAAGAGTCCAAACCAGAGTCATGTCATCCACGTACTTGAAAAGACTCATATTGTTTCCTTGGATCTTCATCTCATTAGTGTAGATAGAGAACAACAACGGTTCAGGAACAGCATCAGAGGTTCATGAGGACCATCTGCGAGCGGTCAGTTAACTAGTCCTTGATCCAACCTGCCGGGCCTCCGTTGACGTTCAGGTCCAGTAGTCATTTTAGCAGAGTGTGTATTTGCATTGTAAAGAAAGCTGAACTAAATCAGTAAATAAAATGTGATGATATGATGTACCATGTTGAAGGTGACTAGCCACCATGTTCACCAAGGTCAGAGTAGCATCCTCAGCCCTCCTCTGTGGTGATATGATTTAGCATGTTGAAGGTGACTAGCCACCATGTTCACCAAGGTCAGAGTAGCATCCTCAGTCCCACTCTGTGATGATGTAGCATGTTGAAGGGGACTAGCCACCATGTTCACCAAGGTCAGAGTAGCATCCCCAGTCCCACTCTGTGATGATGTAGCATGTTGAAGGTGACTAGCCACCATGTTCACCAAGGTCAGAGTAGCATCCCCAGTCCCACTCTGTGATTATATGATGTAGCATGTTGAAGGGGACTAGCCACCATATTCACCAAGGTCAGAGTAGCATCCCCAGTCCCACTCTGTGATGATATGATGTAGCATGTTGAAGGTGACTAGCCACCATGTTCACCAAGGTCAGAGTAGCATCCCCAGTCCCACTCTGTGATGATATGATTTAGCATGTTGAAGGTGACTAGCCACCATATTCACCAAGGTCAGAGTAGCATCCCCAGTCCCACTCTGTGATGATATGATTTAGCATGTTGAAGGTGACTAGCCACCATATTCACCAAGGTCAGAGTAGCATCCCCAGTCCCACTCTGTGATGATATGATGTAGCATGTTGAAGGTGACTAGCCACCATGTTCACCAAGGTCAGAGTAGCATCCCCAGTCCCACTCTGTGCCTTACAGGCAAACTGTAACAGCTCCAGTTGATTTTCAATGGACAGGGTAAGGTGCTTACTGACAACTCTTTCCATGCATTTGGTCAGAAAGGGCATGTGGGCCACAGGTCGAAAGTCATTTGGTTATTTTTGCCCCTTGCTTCTTAGGCACCGGGACGATGGTCAACACCTTCCAGGAGTTTGGCACTGTACAGGTGCTCAGCAGCAGTTGAAACAGTCGTGTAAAGACTCCCTTGAGCTGGTTGGTGCAGACCTTCAGTAATTTGCCCCATAGTGCGTCTGGGCACGGTGCTAATATATGACAAGCGTGAGGCCACCTCTCTGTTGTCTGGACAGGAGAAGATCTGGAGATCCGCTTGCACGTTTGTTTACATTTGTCTTTAATATTGACCGTGTCAAATCTTCCGTAAAAACAGTAAAAGTAAAAATAGTCTCCAGAGGATGAGCAGTCTGCCATGTTGTTGTTCTTATCTCTTCCTCTTCCCATCATTGCATTAAGCCCCTCCCATGCTTGTCTTGGATTGGCTGGACAGAACTTCCGATCCACTTTATCCTTGAAGTTCTTTGCTTTCCAATTTTTTTTAACTTAAATACATTTTCTTTCTCCTTTACAGCATCAGTATCTCCTTTTAGGAACACACATTTCGTTTCATTGAGGCACATTTTCAAGTCCTTACACAACCCAGGGCTTGTTTTTTTGAGAAATACTCTTGACAGTTTTCGTGTTAATGACAGTATCCTCCCAGAACTGGATGTATGATGTAATGCTGTCTGTCAACTGGTGGGTATCCATCCAAGCACCAGTCAAAGGACACCTCCCAGTCTGTGACGTCACAGCCTTGAGCTCCTCCCTACTGTCCTCTGTCCATACCTGAATGGATTTCTCTATAGGTTTATCCACATGTCACCTGCTGTCTGTATCTCAGTAAGAGATGGAAAACGTTATGGTCTGATTTCACAATGGGGGTGCTCTGCACACTGACTTGTATATGTCCTCTACGTTGCCATAACACTGATACAGGATGCGAATTGAGCGAGTTGGACAGGTGATGTGCTGTTGCAGAGTGGGGAGGTGCGCGGAGAGGGAGAGGGTATTAAAATCCCCAAATACTGTCTGGTCAGTTGATTGTGAAAGAGCAGCACGGAAACAGCGTGGTAATCTGTCCTAAATCAAATCAAATCAAATGTATTTATATAGCCCTTCGTAGGGGGGGGTGGGAGGGTGTGGGGGTTCCTACAGAGCCAGGCGGTGCAGCAATCCAATAGGTCAATCAATCAAATGTATTTATAAAGGCCTTCTTACATCAGCTGATATCTCAAAGTGCTGTACAGAAACCCAGCCTAAAACCCCAAACAGCAAGCAATGTAGGTGTAGAAGCACGGTGGCTAGGAAAAACTCCCTAGAAAGGCCAAAACCTAGGAAGAAACATAGAGAGGAACCAGGCTATGAGGGGTGGCCAGTCCTCTTCTGGCTGTGCCGGGTGGAGATTATAACAGAACATGGCCAAGATGTTCAAATGTTCATAAATGACCAGCATGGTCAAATAATAATAATCACAGTAGTTGTCCTACAACTCGCGTGGTAGATAGAATGGTGTGAATGATACAAGGATAATCTCATAGGCTCTGGTGCACATTTCAATCACATTACACTGCGTGGCCCAAGTATTATCTACAAAGATACATGGCCCTTTCCCCCCCCCCCCCCCCACCTATTGATTTATGTGACGTTATTTTGTCTCCATCTGCTCTAATAGCAGTGTGTCCATCAAGGTTCACATCAACATCGTCCTGCTGGAGCCACGTTTCTGTGAAGCAGATTAACTTCTTGCGACTACAGGGGGTGCTGTTCCGAATTAGCATTTTGTCGTCTCCAAATTAAACTGCCTAGTACTCAATTCTTGCTCGTACAATATGCATATTATTAATTATATTGGATAGAAAACACCTTCTAGTTTCATACAACGTTGAAATTATGTCTGTGGGTGACCCAGAACACTTTCTACAGCGAAATCCATGACAGACAGTGAAAGGTCTGAGAGCGAAGCTCTGGTTTCAGATCAGTTTTTAAGGTCTCTGTCTATCCTATGGAACGACACGAACTGCACCCGCCTTCCCCTGGATGTCAGTAACCAATGAGAAGTGGAATGGGCCTTCTAGGTAGCTCTCAGAGGTTATAAAACACCAAGGAGTGAGAGTAGCCCCCCTTTCGACGCTCGCCCTTACGCAGGATGGGACCTCCGGACGCCATTTTCACAGGCTCGGTTATCAACTTGAAATGTATCCGTCTGTAATTTAATTCGATATAGGACTTAGAAACATCATAAGGTAGTTAATTTAAACCGTTTTATAGCAATTTATATCCGTTTAGTGCGATTTTGAGGAATTTCTTTGTTGTGCACTCTGAAACTTTGGACACGTTTTGGTGTCCCGTTCGATCGTTAGTGGATATTTCGAAGGACAGAGGACATCTATCGACCAAAAGACGTTTATAACATAGAAAGGATACATTGCCCAAGAATATGATGGAAGAACAGCTCAAAGTAAGCAATATTTAATATGATAAATTGTTGTTCTGTCGAAATATTTTAAACGCATATTTCGCCATTTTGTTTGGTATAGCTTTGGTATAGCTTCACTTGGCGAACCCTGTATTGAAAAGTAAGGATAATTTTAAAAATGTAAATCAGCGGTTGCATTAAGAACTAATTTGTCTTTCGATTCCTGTCAACCCTGTATTTTTTAGTCAAGTATATGATTAGCTTTTAATTAAACTAGATCACTCTGATAGATGACGTCAGACATATTGAGGCTTGATTTCCTAGTATTTTTATTGTGTAACCACGGTTTTGTATGGCTAAATATGCACCTTTTCGAACAAACTGTATATGTATGTTGTAAAATGATGTTACAGGAGTGTCATCGGAAGAATTCTGAGAAGGTTAGTGAAAAAATTAATATCTTTTGGCGGTGGTTACGTTATAGCGCTCTTTGGCTGGAATCGATGCTCTGGTAACGTTTGCACATGTAGTATGCTAACTTATCGATTTATTGTGTTTTCGCTGAAAAACGCTTAGAAAATCTGAAATATGGTCTGAAATCACAAGAACTGGGTCTTTCCATTGCTATGCTTTGTCTATTTTTATGAAATGTTTTATGATGAGTAAATTGGTCATACACGTTGCTCTATCTAGTAATTCTAGTCGATTTGTGATGGTCGGTGCAATTGTAAACTGTGATTTCTACCTGAAATATGCACTTTTTTCTAACAAAAACTATCCTATACCATGAATATGTTATCAGACTGTCATCTGATGTTTTTTTTTATAGGTTATTGGCTATCAATATCTTAGTTGAGCCGAATTGGTGATAGCACCTGAAGGAGTAAGAAACTGATGGAGTTAGAATAGTGGTGTATTTTGCTAACGTGTTTAGCTAATAGATTTACATATTTTGTCTTCCCTGTAAAACATTTTAAAAATCTGAAATGGTGGCTTTATTCACAAGATCTGTATCTTTCATCTGGTGTCTTGGACTTGTGATTTAATGATATTTAGATGCTACTATCTACTTCTGAAGCTATGCTAGCTATGCTAATCAGTGTGTGGGGGGTGGGGGGTGCTCCCGGATCCGGGATTGATACTCGTGAAAGGTTAAATAACTTCTCCTAAAGTCCTCTTCAAATTTAGCCACTAACTCATCCAGTTTAATTAAAATGACGTCACGTTTGACATGGTGATCAACGGGAGCAGAGGACTGCTTCCCCTGCCTCCGTAATATGTTCCTGATACCACCTCTTGAGCTTTGCTTCTACTTAGTTTCCCTTTTTGACTTTGTAGAACAACCATCAGGCAAGGTAACGCTGTTTTTGGAGAGTGTGAGCTTTATCTGGGAAAGAGAGCAGAAACTCACGGGAGTGAGTGATGGTGGTTGACTTTACTCACTGAATCCATACAACCTCCGGTGGTGATTGTGACATTTTCAACATATTATAGCGATTACGATTAAGAAAGTCCCACATCCCACGTCCAATTCATTTTAAATCTTGAGACAGGTCTAGAGACAGGTTTAGAGACAGGTTTAGAGACAGGTCTATTAGAGACAGGTCTAGAGACAGGTCTAGAGACAGGTATAGAGACAGGTATAGAGACAGGTCTAGAGACAGGTTTATTAGAGACAGGTTTAGAGACAGGTTTAGAGACAGGTCTAGAGACAGGTTTATTAGAGACAGGTTTAGAGACAGGTTTAGAGACAGGTTTAGAGACAGGTTTAGAGACAGGTTTAGAGACAGGTTTATTAGAGACAGGTCTAGAGACAGGTTTATTAGAGACAGGTTTAGAGACAGGTCTAGAGACAGGTTTAGAGACAGGTCTAGAGACAGGTCTAGAGACAGGTCTAGAGACAGGTTTAGAGACAGGTTTAGAGACAGGTCTAGAGACAGGTTTAGAGAAAGGTCTAGAGACAGGTCTAGAGACAGGTCTAGAGACAGGTCTAGAGAGGTTTAGAGACAGGTCTAGAGACAGGTCTATTAGAGACAGGTTTATTAGAGACAGGTCTAGAGACAGGTCTAGAGACCGGTCTAAAGACAGGTCTAGAGACAGATCTAGAGACAGATCTAGAGACAGGTCTATTAGAGACAGGTTTATTAGAGACAGGTTTATTAGAGACAGGTCTAGAGACCGGTCTAGAGACAGGTCTAGAGACAGGTCTATTAGAGACAGGTTTATTAGAGACAGGTCTAGAGACAGGTCTAAAGACAGGTCTAAAGACAGGTCTAGAGACAGGTCTAAAGACAGGTCTAGAGACCGGTCTAAAGACAGGTCTAGAGACAGGTCTAGAGACAGGTATAGAGACAGGTATAGAGACAGGTCTATAAACATGTTTAGAGAGGTTTAGAGACAGGTCTAGAGACAGGTCTATTAGAGACAGGTTTATTAGAGACAGGTTTATTAGAGACAGGTTTAGCGACAGGTCTAGAGACAGGTTTAGAGACAGGTCTAGAGACAGGTTTAGCGACAGGTCTAGAGACAGGTCTAGAGACAGGTCTAGAGACAGGTTTATTAGAGACAGGTCTAGAGACAGGTTTATTAGAGACAGGTTTATTAGAGACAGGTCTAGAGACAGGTCTATTAGAGACAGGTCTAGAGACAGGTTTAGAGACAGGTTTAGAGACAGGTATAGAGACCGGTGTAAAGACAGGTCTAGAGACACGTTTATTAGAGACAGGTCTAGAGACAGGTCTATTAGAGACAGGTCTAGAGACAGGTCTAGAGACAGGTTTATTAGAGACAGGTCTAAAGACAGGTTTATTAGAGACAGGTCTAGAGACAGGTTTAGAGACAGGTCTAGAAACAGGTCTAGAGACAGGTCTAGAGACAACTCTCGCTGCTCTCTCTGTGATTTGTTCCAACCATAATGTTGGTGCTGCTAGATAAAGCCTTCTGAGAGTCTGCGGTAGATAGCATTATTTTATCAACTCTGTGTGTGTGTGTGTGTGTGTGTGTGTGTGTGTGTGTGTGTGTGTGTGTGTGTGTGTGTGTGTGTGTGTGTGTGTGTGTGTGTGTGTGTGTGTGTGTGTGTGTGTGTGTGTGTGTGTGTGTATGCGGGAGAGCGGGGCTGTGGCAGATAGCATTATTTTACACAATTTGTCCTCAGTCTTGTCTGGTTGAAAGTGGCTCTAACTCAAAAAATAAAGGGAGATAACACACACAGAAGCGGTGGAAAATGCACCCAACTGTCGTACTTGACCAAAAGTAAAGATGCCTTAATAGAAAATGAAAGTAAAAGTGAGTCACCCAGTAAAATATTACTTGAATAAAAAAGTCTAAAAGTAATTGGTTTGAAATATATTTAAGTATCAAAAGTAAAAGTACAAGTATGAATAAATTATAATTCCTTACACAGATGGCCACATTTTCTAGTTGTTTTACATTTACGAATAGCCAGGGGCACACTCCAACACTCCAACACTCCAACACTCCAACACTCAGACACTCAGACACTCCGACACTCAGAAACCATTTACAAATGAACCACGTGTTTAGTGAGTCCTCCAGATCAGAGGCAGTAGGATGACCAGGGATGTTCTCTGTTTAGTGAGTCCTCCAGATCAGAGGCAGCAGGGATGACCAGGGATGTTCTCTGTTTAGTGAGTCCTCCAGATCAGAGGCAGTAGGGATGACCAGGGATGTTCTCTGTTTAGTGAGCCCTCCAGATCAGAGGCAGCAGGGATGACCAGGGATGTTCTCTGTTTAGTGAGTCCTCCAGATCAGAGGCAGCAGGGATGACCAGGGATGTTCTCTGTTTAGTGAGTCCTCCAGATCAGAGGCGGCAGGGATGACCAGGGATGTTCTCTGTTTAGTGAGTCCTCCAGATCAGAGGCAGTATGGATGACCAGGGATGTTCTCTGTTTAGTGAGTCCTCCAGATCAGAGGCAGTAGGGATGACCAGGGATGTTCTCTGTTTAGTGAGTCCTCCAGATCAGAGGCAGTAGGGATGACCAGGGATGTTCTCTGTTTAGTGAGTCCTCCAGATCAGAGGCAGTAGGGATGACCAGGGATGTTCTCTGTTTAGTGAGTCCTCCAGATCAGAGGCAGCAGGGATGACCAGGGATGTTCTTTTGATATGCGTGTGAATTAGACCGTTTTCCTGCCTGTTAAGCATTCAAAATGTAATTAGTACTTTTGGCTATCAGGGAAAACGTATGGAGTAAAACATTTATAATTTGCTTTAGGAATGTAGTGAAGTAAAAGTAGTCAAAAATATAAATAGTAAAGTACAGATACCACAAAAAACGACTTAAGTAGGACTTTAAAGTATTTTTACTTAAGTACTTTACACCACTGACACACACACACACACACACACACACACACACACACACACACACACACACACACACGGAGAGCTTATGTCAACCAGTCAGTCTATCAGCCTTGAGAAAGACTTGACATGTTTCACTTTTATCAATGTAATGTACTTAAATGTAAATGTATCACATTGTACGATTCCTCTGCAGTCAACCGTAAACACACACAGTCTGCTTCAATAATACACAGTCTGCTTCAATAATAGACAGTCTGCTTCAATAGTACACAGCCTGCTTCAATAATACACAGCCTGCTTCAATAATACACAGTCTGCTTCAATAATACACAGTCTGCTTCAATAATAGACAATCTGCTTCTATTGTACACAGTCTGCTTCAATAATACACAGTCTGCTTCAATAGTACACAGTCTGCTTCAATAATACACAGTCTGCTTCAATAATACACAGTCTGCTTCAATAATACACAGTCTGCTTCAATAATAGACAGTCTGCTTCAATAGTACACAGTCTGCTTCAATAGTACACAATCTGCTTCAATAATACACAGTCTGCTTCAATAGTACGCAGTCTGCTTCAATAATACACAGTCTGCTTCAATAATAGACAGTCTGCTTCAATAGTACACAGTCTGCTTCAATAGTACACAGTCTGCTTCAATAGTACACAGTCTGCTTCAATAGTACACAGTCTGCTTCAATAGTACACAGTCTGCTTCAATAGTACACAGTCTGCTTCAATAATACACAGTCTGCTTCAATAATACAAAGTCTGCTTCAATGATACACAGTCTGCTTCAATGATACACAGTCTGCTTCAATAATACACAGTCTGCTTCAATAATGCAAAGTCTGCTTCAATAATACACAGTCTGCTTCAATAATACACAGTCTGCTTCAATAGTACACAGTCTGCTTCAATAGTACACAGTCTGCTTCAATAGTACACAGTCTGCTTCAATAGTACACAGTCTGCTTCAATAGTACACAGTCTTGGCTGGAATAATACATTATGGCCTTTCTCTTGATTTCAAAGATGATGGAAAGAAGAACAAAAACATTTTCTGTCTTTGTATTATCTTTCACCAGATCTAATATGTTATATTCTCCTACATTCTTTTCACATTTACACAAACTTCAAAGTGTTTTCTTTCAAATGGTATCAAGAATATGCATATCCTTGCTTCAGGTCCTGAGCTACAGGGAGTTAGATTTGGGTATGTCATTTTAGGGGAAAACTGAAAATAATGGGTCCGAAAGCTGATATTTTTCTAATACTCTTTAAATGTTGATCACTGCCACCAGGAAGTATGCATACCTCTTGATTTATTCAAAATGTTGTTGTTACTGAATTCAAAATGGAGTAAATGTACTTGTTTTTGTCACCCATCTTCACACAATACCCCGTAACGGCAAAGTGAATACATGTTTAAAAAATGTTTGGCACATTTATTGGAAATTAAATACAGAAATATTTACTTCATATAAGTATTTACACCCATGAGTCAATACATTTTAGAATCATATGTAGCAGAGAATATAGCTGTTTGTCGTACTGAGTATTTAGTAGTCAGTGACGTGTTGTGTTGGATTTGCCCCAAACATAGCGCCTTGTATTCAGGACATAACATTTTTTGCATTTTTACATTAGTGCTAAATTGGAAACAGGATGTACATTTTGGAATAGTTTTATTCTTCCCTCTTTTCGTTCTGTCAGTTAGGTTAGTATTGTGGAGTAACTACAATGTTGTTGATCCATCCTCAGTTTTCTCCTGTCACAGCCTTTAACTGCTGTAATTGTTTTAAAGTCACCATTGGCCTCATGTTGAAATATATGAGCGGTTTCCTTCCTCTCCGGCAACTGAGTTAGGAAGGGCGCCTGTATCTTTGCGTTCACTGGGTGTATTGATACACCCTCCAGTGTAATTAATAACTTCACCATGGATAAATGGGTATTCAATGTCTTCCTTTAAATATATACATATACAGTGGCTTGCGAAAGTATTCACCCCCCTTGGCATTTTTCCTATTTTGTTGCCTTAAAACCTGGAATTGAAATAGATTTTTTAGGGGGTTTGTATCTGTAGTGGCTTCCTTTCCTCTTTACCATAGCCACTGCCCTAGCCTGAAAGCGGGGGTGTTTCGTACACATATAGTCCACATTCAAGGTTTCCAAACGGCCAAAACATTCAATGAGATCCAGGGATATGGTGTGACAAAAAGGTTTATTCTTCTTATATCTAACAAAAAAATGATTCTCAAATCAATTTAAAGCAGAGATTATTTGACATGGAATATAGCTAATATAATGTATGTCTGTACGGTCAAAAAACTACACCGCTCCCGCATCTAGCAAGGACTCCTCCCCCCGAAGGCCCAACTTCCTGCCTTTATCCTAACACACTTACCACAGTACAATGAATGGGCAAGAGGGGGGGGCTAAAAACTAAGTTACACTAACAACAAATGAATATATCTCAATCAGGTAAATATAAATCATAAAGGTACGTACCTAATATTTCATCATATTCATTCATATTTAATATATTTACGGAAACGTGCATGGGGCTCTGTATGTTCTCTCTTTAATGCAAATATGTCCAAATTGGCTATAACAGTATCATTTGATTTACACAACATGCCTACCACTTTCATATATACTATTAATATATACTATTTTGAAACAAACAAAAAATAAGACAAAAAAAAACAGAACTTGAGCGTGCATAACTATTCACCCCCCAAAATCAATACTTTGTAGAGCCACCTTTTACAGCAATTACAGCTGCAAGTCTCTTGGGGTATGGCTCTATAAGCTTGGCACATCTAGCCACTGGGATTTTTGCCCATTCTTTAAGGCAAAACTGCTCCAACTCCTTCTAGTTGGATGGGTTCCGCTGGTGTACAGAAATCTTTAAGTCATACCACAGATTCTCATTTGGATTAAGGTCTGGGCTTCGACTAGGCCATTCCAATACATAAATGTTTCCCCTTAACCTGTTTGGGCTGCAGGGGCAGTATTGAGTAGCCAGATAAAAGGTGCCCATTTCAAACGGCCTCGTACTCAATTCTTGCTCGTACAATATGCATATTATTATTACTATTGGATAGAAAACACTCTCTAGTTTCTAAAACCGTTTGAATTATATCTGTGAGTAAAACAGAACTCATTTGGCACAAACTTCCTGACCAGGAAGTGGAAAATCTGAAATCGATGCTCTCTTCTAGGTCCTGCCTATAAATGGGCATGATACGTATTAGTATACATGCACGTCATACACCTTCCCCTGGATGTCAAGAGGCGGTGAGAGAAGAAATGGAGTGTTTATCTTGGTCTGAGATGGAATAAATCCTCTTGGAATGACGTGTCACCCATTTCCTGTTTTCTGGAAAGCGCGAGGTTGGACCTGGAATTGCCTTCTGAAAAGCTTTCGTTATAGGCGACTACTATCTCCGGCTTTGATTTTATTTGATACATGTGACAATATCATCGTAAAGTATGTTTTTTCAATATAGTTTTATTAGACTATTGAAATTTATTCGGGACGTTAGGCGTGTTGCGTTGTGTGCCTTTTTTCAGGAAGGAGAGCTTCGCGCCACTTGGCTAGTGCGCTTGCTAATTCAAGAGGAAAAAGGACGTTCTAAATCCAAACAACGATTGTTCTTGACAAAGGACATCTTGTACAACATTCTGATGGAAGATCAGCAAAAGTAGACCCATTTTATGATGCTATTTCATATATCTGTCGAACTGTGTACTATTAGTTTTGCGCCCAGGTTTTGGGCACTCGGTCGCCATAACGTAAGCCTTATGTCGTAATGAAGTTATTTTTAGAATTCTAACACGGCGATTGCATTAAGAACTAGTGTATCTATCATTTCCTATACAACATGTATTTTTTAGTTATGTTTATGAATAGCTATTTGGTCAGAATATGTGTGTCAGAAAAATATCCGGACGTTGTGGGAAAAAGATGCTACGTTAGCACAATGTATAACCACTGATTTCAGCTCTAAATATGCACATTTTCGAACAAAACATAAGTGTATGTATAACCTGATGTTATAGAACTGTCATCTGATGAAGCATATCAAGGTTAGTCAAAAATTATATATCTTTTGCTGGTTTGTTACGATCGCTAACTTTTGCTGCTGGGAAATGGCTTGTGTTTCTGGCTATTGTGGTAAGCTAATATAACGCTATATTGTGTTTTCGCTGTAAAACACTTAATAAATCGGAAATATTGGCTGGAATCACAAGATGCCTGTCTTTCATTTGCTGTACACTATGTATTTTTCAGAAATGTTTTATGATGAGTATTTAGGTATTTGACGTTGGTGTCTGTAATTATTCTGGCTGCTTTCGGTGCAATTTCTGATTGTAGCTGCAATGTAAACTATGATTTATACCTGAAATATGCACATTTTTCGAACAAAACATAGATTTATTGAATAACATGTTATAAGACTGTCATCTGATTAAGTTGTTTGTTGGTTAGTTTGGTTGGTTCTTGGTTAGTTAGGTTGGCTTTGTGCATGCTACCTGTGCTGTGAAAAATGTCTGTCCTTTTTTGTATTTGGTGGTGAGCTAACATAAATATACGTGCTGTTTTCGCTGTAAAACATTTAAAAAATCGGACATGTTGGCTGGATTCACAAGATGTGTACCTTTCATTTGCTGTATTGGACTTGTTAATGTGTGAAAGTTAAATATTTCTAAAAAATATATTTTGAATTTCGCGCCCTGCACTTGAAGTGGCTGTTGTCATATTGTGGCCGGCCTCGGGCTTGCAGCCAGAAGAAGTTAAACCACACGAGTGTTGCCTTAGCAGTATGCTTAGGGTCATTGTCCTGCTGGAAGGTGAACCTCCGTTCCCAGTCTCAAATCTCTTGAAGACTGAAACAGGTTTCCCTCAAGAATTTCACTGTATTTAGCACCATCCATCATTCCATCAATTCTGACCAGTTTCCCAGTCCCTGCCGATGAAAAACGTCCCCACAGCATGATACTGCCACCACCATGCTTCACTGTGGGATGGTGTTCTCGGGGTGATGAGAGGTGTTGGGTTTACGCCAAACGTACCATTTTCCTTGATGGCCAAAAGCTAAAATTTAGTCTCATCTGACCAGAGTTCCTTCTTCAATATGTGTGGGGTATCTCCCACATCCCTTTTGGCAAACACCAAACGTGTTTGCTTATTTTTTTCTTTAAGCAATGTCTTTCTTCTGGCCACTCTTCCATAAAGCCCAACTGTGTGTAGTGTACGGCTCAATGTGGTCCTATGGACAGATACTCCAATCTCCGCTGTGGATCTTTGCAGCTCCTTCAGGGTTATATTTTGTGTTTTTGTTGCCTCTCTGATTAATGCCCTCCTTGCCTGGTCTGTGAGTTTTGGTGGGCGGCCCTCTCTTGGCAGGTTTGTTGTGGTGCCATATTCTTTCCATCTTTTAATAATGGATTTAATGGTGCTCCGTGGGATGTTCAAAGTTTTTGATTTTTTTTTATAACCCAACCCTGATCTGTACTTCTCCACAACTTTGTCCCTGACCTGTTTGGAGAGCTCCTTGGTCTTCATGGTGCCGCTTGCTTGGTGGTGACCCTTGCTTAGTGGTGTTGCAGACTCTGGGGCCTTTCAGAACAGGTGTATATATACTTAGATCATGTGACAGATCATGTGATTGCACACAAGTGGACTTGATTTAATTAATGATGTGACTTCTGAAGGTAATTGGTTGCACCGGATCTAGGGGCTTCAAAGCAAAAGGGTTGAATGCAAATGCACGCACAACTTTTCCGTTTAAAAAAATGTTATACTTTGATACAAGTTATTTTTTCATTCACTACACTATTATATATATTTTGTGTATGTCCATTATATGATATCCAAATAATAATCAATTTAAATTACAAGTTGTAATGCAACAAAATAGGAAAAACCCCAAGGGGGATGAATACTTTTGCAAGGCACTATATATATATATATATACTGCTCAAAAAATTTAAGGGAACACTTAAACAACACAATGTAACTCCAAGTCAATCACACTTCTGTGAAATCAAACTGTCCACTCAGGAAGCAACACTGATTGACAATAAATGTCACATGCTGTTGTGCAAATGGAATAGACAACAGGTGGAAATTATAGGCAATTAGCAAGACACCCCCAATAAAGTAGTGGTTCTGCAGGTGATGACCACAGACCACTTCTCAGTTCCTATGCTTCCTGGCTGATGTTTTGGTCACTTTTGAATGCTGGCGGTGCTTTCACTCTAGTGGTAGCATGAGACAGAGTCTACAACCCACACAAGTGGCTCAGGTACTGCAGGTCATCCAGGATGGCACATCAATGCGAGCTATGGCAAGAAGGTTTTCTGTGTCTGTCAGCGTAGTGTCCAGAGCATGGAGGCGCTACCTGGAGACAGGCCAGTACATCAGGAGACGTGGAGGAGGCCGTAGGAGGGCAACAACCCAGCAGGAGGACCGCTACCTCCACCTTTGTGCAAGGAGGAGCATGAGGAGCACTGCCAGAGCCCTGCAAAATGACCTCCAGCAGGCCACAAATGTGCATGTGTCTGCTCAAACGGTCAGAAACAGACTCCATGAGGGTGGTATGAGGGCCCGACGTCAACAGGTGGGGGTTGTGCTTACAGCCCAACACCGTGCAGGACGTTTGGCATTTGCCAGAGAACACCAAGATTGGCAAATTCGCCACTGGCGCCCTGTGCTCTTCACAGATGAAAGCAGATTCACACTGAGCACATGAGCACATGTGACAGACGTGACAGAGTCTGGAGACGCCGTGGAGAACGTTCTGCTGCCTGCAACATCCTCCAGCATGACCGGTTTGGCGGTGGGTCAGTCATGGTGTGGGGTGGCATTTCTTTGGGGGGCCGCACAGCCCTCAATGTGCTCACCAGAGGTAGCCTGACTGCCATTAGGTACCGGGATGAGATCCTCAGACCCCTTGTGAGACCATATGCTGGTGCGGTTGGCCCTGGGTTCCTCCTAATGCAAGACAATGCTAGACCTCATGTGGCTGGAGTGTGTCAGCAGTTCCTGCAAGAGGAAGGCATTGATGCTATGGACTGGCCCGCCCGTTCCCCAATTGAGCACATCTGGGACATCATGTCTCGCTCCATCCACCAACGCCACGTTGCACCACAGACTGTCCAGGAGTTGGCGGATGCTTTAGTCCAGGTCAGGAAGGAGATCCCTCAGGAGACCATCCGCCACCTCATCAGGAGCATGCCCAGGCGTTGTAGGGAGGTCATACAAGCACGTGGAGGCCACACACACTACTGAGCCTCATTTTGACTTGTTTTAAGGACATTACATCAAAGTTGGATCAGCCTGTAGTGTGGTTTTCAACTTTAATTTTGAGTGTGACTCCAAATCCAGACCTCCATGGGTTGATAAATTTGATTTCCATTGATCATTTTTGTGTGATTTTGTTGTCAGCACATTCAACTATGTAAAGAAAAAAGTATTTAATAAGAATATTTCATTCATTCAGATCTAGGATGTGTTATTTTAGTGTTCCCTTTATTTTTTCGAGCAGTGTATATATACAGCATATATATATAGTGCCTTGCAAAAGTATTCATCCCCCTTGGGGTTTTTCCTATATATGTATATATATATCTACAAATATGTGCCCTTAGTTGCGAGTCATTGGAAAACCTCTGGTCTTTATGGTTGAATTTGTGTTTGAAATGCACTGCTCGACTGAGTGACATTACAGATAATTGTATGTGTGGGGTACAGAGATGAGGTTAAACACTATTAAACACTATAATTGCAAACAGAGTGAGTCCATGCAGCTTATTTTGTGACTCGTTAAGCACAATTTCACTCCTGAACTTATTTAGACTTGCCATAACAAAAGGGTTGAATACTTATTGAATTAATTATTAATTTGCAAAAAAAAATTCTAAAAACAAAATTCCACTTTGACATTATGGGAGCATTGTGTGTCGGCCAGTAAACAAAATATACATTTAAACCATTTTACATTCAGGGTGTAACACAACAAAATGTGGAACAAGTCAACGGGGTGTGAATATTTTCTGAAGGCCTTGTATTCAATACTCTTTACATGCTGCTCTTTTATCTAATACTCTCCAACACCACTGAAACATCAGCTTTGCGCGGGTCGGCTATCGCCCGTCAACGCTTGATCTGATTGGACCTAGGCCTAGGCCTATAAGGGCACAAGGCGAGACCCAGATGCAGACACAGACGGTTGGAGTCTTACAATGTTTATTAATCCAAAAAGGGGTAAGCAAGAGAATGGTCGTGTACAGGTAAAACGTCAATACCAGTTCAGTCCAGGAGGTACCGAAGGGCAGACAGGCTCAAGGTCAGAGCAGGCAGAATGGTCAGGCAGGTGGCAATGGAGTCCAGAAAACAGGCAAGGTTCAAAACCGAGAGGACTCGCAAAAAGAGAATAGAAAAGGAGTACAGGAAACCACGCTGGTTGTCTTGAAAACACACAAGACGAACTGGCACAGAGAGACAGGAAACACAGAGATAAATACACTGGCACAGAGAGACAGGAAACACAGGGATAAATACACTGGCACAGAGAGACAGGAAACACAGGGATAAATACACTGGCACAGAGAGACAGGAAACACAGGGATAAATACACTGGCACAGAGAGACAGGAAACACAGAGATAAATACACTGGCACAGAGAGACAGGAAGCATGGGGATAAATACACTGGCACAGAGAGACAGGAAGCACGGGGATAAATACACTGGCACAGAGAGACAGGAAACACAGGGATAAATACACTGGCACAGAGAGACAGGAAACACAGGGATAAATACACTGGCACAGAGAGACAGGAAACACAGGGATAAATACACTGGCACAGAGAGACAGGAAACACAGAGATAAATACACTGGCACAGAGAGACAGGAAGCATGGGGATAAATACACTGGCACAGAGAGACAGGAAGCATGGGGATAAATACACTGGCACAGAGAGACAGGAAACACAGAGATAAATACACTGGCACAGAGAGACAGGAAACACAGGGATAAATACACTGGCACAGAGAGACAGGAAACACAGAGATAAATACACTGGCACAGAGAGACAGGAAGCATGGGGATAAATACACTGGCACAGAGAGACAGGAAGCATGGGGATAAATACACTGGCACAGAGAGACAGGAAACACAGGGATAAATACACTGGCACAGCGAGACAGGAAACACAGAGATAAATACACTGGCACAGAGAGACAGGAAACACAGAGATAAATACACTGGCACAGAGAGACAGGAAACACAGAGATAAATACACTGGCACAGAGAGACAGGAAACACAGAGATAAATACACTGGCACAGAGAGACAGGAAACACAGAGATAAATACACTGGCACAGAGAGACAGGAAACACAGGGATAAATACACTGGTACAGAGAGACAGGAAACACAGGGATAAATACACTGGCACAGAGAGACAGGAAACACAGGGATAAATACACTGGCACAGAGAGACAGGAAACACAGGGATAAATACACTGGCACAGAGAGACAGGAAACACAGAGATAAATACACTGGCACAGAGAGACAGGAAGCATGGGGATAAATACACTGGCACAGAGAGACAGGAAGCATGGGGATAAATACACTGGCACAGAGAGACAGGAAACACAGGGATAAATACACTGGCACAGAGAGACAGGAAACACAGGGATAAATACACTGGCACAGAGAGACAGGAAACACAGGGATAAATACACTGGCACAGAGAGACAGGAAACACAGAGATAAATACACTGGCACAGAGAGACAGGAAGCATGGGGATAAATACACTGGCACAGAGAGACAGGAAGCATGGGGATAAATACACTGGCACAGAGAGACAGGAAACACAGAGATAAATACACTGGCACAGAGAGACAGGAAACACAGGGATAAATACACTGGCACAGAGAGACAGGAAACACAGAGATAAATACACTGGCACAGAGAGACAGGAAGCATGGGGATAAATACACTGGCACAGAGAGACAGGAAGCATGGGGATAAATACACTGGCACAGAGAGACAGGAAACACAGGGATAAATACACTGGCACAGCGAGACAGGAAACACAGAGATAAATACACTGGCACAGAGAGACAGGAAACACAGAGATAAATACACTGGCACAGAGAGACAGGAAACACAGGGATAAATACACTGGCACAGAGAGACAGGAAACACAGAGATAAATACACTGGCACAGAGAGACAGGAAACACAGGGATAAATACACTGGTACAGAGAGACAGGAAACACAGGGATAAATACACTGGCACAGAGAGACAGGAAACACAGAGATAAATACACTGGCACAGAGAGACAGGAAACACAGAGATAAATACACTGGCACAGAGAGACAGGAAACACAGAGATAAATACACTGGCACAGAGAGACAGGAAACACAGAGATAAATACACTGGCACAGAGAGACAGGAAACACAGAGATAAATACACTGGCACAGAGAGACAGGAAACACAGAGATAAATACACTGGTACAGAGAGACAGGAAACACAGGGATAAATACACTGGCACAGAGAGACAGGAAACACAGGGATAAATACACTGGCACAGAGAGACAGGAAACACAGAGATAAATACACTGGCACAGAGAGACAGGAAACACAGAGATAAATACACTGGCACAGAGAGACAGGAAACACAGAGATAAATACACTGGCACAGAGAGACAGGAAACACAGAGATAAATACACTGGCACAGAGAGACAGGAAACACAGAGATAAATACACTGGCACAGAGAGACAGGAAACACAGAGATAAATACACTGGCACAGAGAGACAGGAAACACAGAGATAAATACACTGGTACAGAGAGACAGGAAACACAGGGATAAATACACTGGCACAGAGAGACAGGAAACACAGGGATAAATACACTGGCACAGAGAGACAGGAAACACAGAGATAAATACACTGGTACAGAGAGACAGGAAACACAGGGATAAATACACTGGTACAGAGAGACAGGAAACACAGGGATAAATACACTGGTACAGAGAGACAGGAAGCACAGGGATAAATACACTGGTACAGAGAGACAGGAAGCACAGGGATAAATACACTGGCACAGAGAGACAGGAAGCACAGGGATAAATACACTGGCACAGAGAGACAGGAAGCACAGGGATAAATACACTGGCACAGAGAGACAGGAAACACAGGGATAAATACACTGGCACAGAGAGACAGGAAACACAGGGATAAATACACTGGCACAGAGAGACAGGAAACACAGGGATAAATACACTGGCACAGCGAGACAGGAAACACAGGGATAAATACACTGGTACAGAGAGACAGGAAACACAGGGATAAATACACTGGGGAAAATAAGAGACACCTGGAGAAGGTGGAGACAATCACAAGGACAGGTCAAACTGATCAGGGCGTGACAAGGCTAATAGACTGACTGGTTGGCAGTATGTTCTGTGTGGAGTTCTGTGTGTGACCTCCTTTTGGTTTTATGAGCTGATCACTTTCACCCAGACAAGAGAGGCCACAGAGTGTGTAAAATACTGCTATCTGACACACACACACTCACATACACACACACTAACACACACACACACACACACTAACACACACACACACACACACACACACACATCCTATGGGCCCTGGTCAAAAGTTGTCCCCTGTAATAGAATGTCAGACTAAGCTATACAGTCCGTAGGAGGTTTCCATGATCAGCAGGTTGGAGCTTCTGAATGTCTCTATCTGTCAGTCATGTCGCTGCTAGATTCCAGAGGATGCTTCCAAAATGGTACCCTATTCCCTATTTAGTGGACTGCTTTTGACCAAGGTCCTATGCACTACATATGGAATAGGGTTCCAGTATTCCAGTCTGTTTATTTTCCTATCACTGCAATCTGTCACTTCCCATCCCTTTCCATCATAGTGAGCACACGTGTGATTTCAGACCAATTAGACCATGGAGACATGCAGCACCGCCCAGCCCCCATAGTGAATAATAGACATGCAGCACCGCCCAGCCCCCATAGTGAATAATAGACATGCAGCACCGCCCAGCCCCCATAGTGAATAATAGACATGCAGCACCGCCCAGCCCCCATAGTGAATAATAGACATGCAGCACCGCCCAGCCCTCATAGTGAATAATAGACATGCAGCACCGCCCAGCCCTCATAGTGAATAATAAACATGCAGCACCGCCCAGCCCCCATAGTGAATAATAGACATGCAGCACCGCCCAGCCCCCATAGTGAATAATAGACATGCAGCACCGCCCGGCCCCCATAGTGAATAATAGACATGCAGCACCGCCCAGCCCTCATAGTGAATAATAGACATGCAGCACCGCCCAGCCCTCATAGAGAATAATAGACATGCAGCACAGCCCAGCCCTCATTGTGAATAATAGACATGCAGCACCGCCCAGCCCCCATAGTGAATAATAGACATGCAGCACCGCCCAGCCCCCATAGTGAATAATAGACATGCAGCACCGCCCAGCCCCCATAGTGAATAATAGACATGCAGCACCGCCCAGCCCTCATAGTGAATAATAGACATGCAGCACCGCCCAGCACTCATAGTGAATAATATACATGCAGCACCGCCCAGCCCTCATTGTGAATAATAGACATGCAGCACCGCCCAGCCCTCATAGTGAATAATAGACATGCAGCACCGCCCGGCCCCCATAGTGAATAATAGACATGCAGCACCGCCCAGCCCTCATAGTGAATAATAGACATGCAGCACCGCCCAGCCCTCATAGTGAATAATAGACATGCAGCACCGCCCAGCCCTCATTGTGAATAATAGACATGCAGCACCGCCCAGCCCCCATAGTGAATAATAGACATGCAGCACCGCCCAGCCCCCATAGTGAATAATAGACATGCAGCACCGCCCAGCCCCCATAGTGAATAATAGACATGCAGCACCGCCCAGCCCTCATAGTGAATAATATACATGCAGCACCGCCCAGCCCTCATTGTGAATAATAGACATGCAGCACCGCCCAGCCCTCATAGTGAATAATAGACATGCAGCACCGCCCAGCCCCCATAGTGAATAATAGACATGCAGCACCGCCCAGCCCCCATAGTGAATAATAGACATGCAGCACCGCCCTGCCCCATTAGTGAATAATAGACATGCAGCACCGCCCAGCCCATCATAGTGAATAATAGACATGCAGCACCGCCCAGCCCTCATAGTGAATAATAGACATGCAGCACCGCCCAGCCCTCATAGTGAATAATAGACATGCAGCACCGCCCAGCCCTCATAGTGAATAATAGACATGCAGCACCGCCCAGCCCTCATAGTGAATAATATACATGCAGCACCGCCCAGCCCCCATAGTGAATAATAGACATGCAGCACCGCCCAGCCCCCATAGTGAATAACAGACATGCAGCACCGCCCAGCCCTCATAGTGAATAATAGACATGCAGCACCGCCCAGCCCTCATAGTGAATAATAGACATGCAGCACCGCCCAGCCCTCATAGTGAATAATAGACATGCAGCACCGCCCAGCCCCCATAGTGAATAATAGACATGCAGCACCGCCCAGCCCTCATAGTGAATAATAGACATGCAGCACCGCCCAGCCCCCATAGTGAATAATAGACATGCAGCACCGCCCAGCCCCCATAGTGAATAATAGACATGCAGCACCGCCCTGTCCCATTAGTGAATAATAGACATGCAGCACCGCCCAGCCCTCATAGTGAATAATAGACATGCAGCACCGCCCAGCCCTCATAGTGAATAATAGACATGCAGCACCGCCCAGCCCCCATAGTGAATAATAGACATGCAGCACCGCCCTGCCCCCATAGTGAATAATATACATGCAGCACCGCCCAGCCCCCATAGTGAATAATAGACATGCAGCACCGCCTAGCCCTCATAGTGAATAATAGACATGCAGCACCGCCCAGCCCTCATAGTGAATAATAGACATGCAGCACCGCCCAGCCCCCATAGTGAATAATAGACATGCAGCACCGCCCAGCCCTCAAAGTGAATAATAGACATGCAGCACCGCCCAGCACTCATAGTGAATAATAGACATGCAGCACCGCCCAGCCCTCATAGTGAATAATAGACATGCAGCACCGCCCAGCCCTCATAGTGAATAATGTACATGCAGCACCGCCCAGCCCTCATAGTGAATAATAGACATGCAGCACCGCCCAGCCCTCATAGTGAATAATAGACATGCAGCACCGCCCAGCCCCCATAGTGAATAATAGACATGCAGCACCGCCCAGCCCCCATAGTGAATAATAGACATGCAGCACCGCCCTGTCCCATTAGTGAATAATAGATATGCAGCACCGCCCAGCCCTCATAGTGAATAATAGACATGCAGCACCGCCCAGCCCTCATAGTGAATAATAGACATGCAGCACCGCCCAGCCCCCATAGTGAATAATAGACATGCAGCACCGCCCAGCCCTCATAGTGAATAATAGACATGCAGCACCGCCCAGCACGCATAGTGAATAATAGACATGGAGCACCGCCCAGACCCCATAGTGAATAATAGACTTGGAGCACCGCCCATCCCCCATAGTGAATAACAGACATGCAGCACCGCCCAGCCCCCATAGTGAATAATAGACATGCAGCACCGCCCAGCACTCATAGTGAATAATAGACATGCAGCACCGCCCAGCCCTCATAGTGAATAATAGACATGCAGCACCGCCCAGCACTCATAGTGAATAATAGACATGCAGCACCGCCCAGCCTCCATAGTGAATAATAGACATGCAGCACCGCCCAGCCCTCATAGTGAATAATAGACATGCAGCACTGCCCAGCCCTCATAGTGAATAATAGACATGCAGCACCGCCCAGCCCTCATAGTGAATAATAGACATGCAGCACCGCCCAGCCCTCATAGTGAATAATAGACATGCAGCACCGCCCAGCCCTCATAGTGAATAATAGACATGCAGCACTGCCCAGCCCCCTTGGGTAATAATAGACATGCAGCACCGCCCAGCCCCCATAGTGAATAATAGACATGCAGCACCGCCCAGCCCCCATAGTGAATAATAGACATGCAGCACCGCCCAGCCCCCATAGTGAATAATAGACATGCAGCACCGCCCAGCCCCCATAGTGAATAATAGACATGCAGCACCGCCCAGCCCCCATAGTCAATAATAGACATGCAGCACCGCCCAGCCCCCATAGTGAATAATAGACATGCAGCACCGCCCAGCCCCCATAGTGAATAATAGACATGCAGCACCGCCCAGCCCCCATAGTGAATAATAGACATGCAGCACCGCCCAGCCCCCATAGTGAATAATAGACATGCAGCACCGCCCAGCCCTCATAGTGAATAATAGACATGCAGCACCGCCCAGCCCTCATAGTGAATAATAGACATGCAGCACCGCCCAGCCCTCATAGTGAATAATAGACATGCAGCACCGCCCAGCCCTCATAGTGAATAATAGACATGCAGCACCGCCCAGCCCTCATAGTGAGTAATAGACATGCAGCACCGCCCTGCCCCCATAGTGAATAATAGATTGCAGCACCGCCCAGCCCTCATAGTGAATAATAGACATGCAGCACCGCCCAGCCCTCATAGTGAATAATAGACATGCAGCACCGCCCAGCCCTCATAGTGAATAATAGACATGCAGCACCGCCCAGCCCTCATAGTGAATAATAGACATGCAGCACCGCCCAGCCCTCATAGTGAATAATAGACATGCAGCACCGCCCAGCCCTCATAGTGAATAATAGACATGCAGCACCGCCCTGCCCCCATAGTGAATAATAGACATGCAGCACCGCCCAGCCCTCATAGTGAATAATAGACATGCAGCACCGCCCAGCCCCCATAGTGAATAATAGACATGCAGCACCGCCCAGCCCCCATAGTGAATAACAGACATGCAGCACCGGCCAGCCCTCATAGTGAATAACAGGGTAGTAAAGTGCCTCTCTCTGAGCAAACACCAAGTGACGGGTTCCTGATTTGTCATTTAGGAGGCCTTCAACCCTGATCTCTCACCGCACCTCCAACAAACAGCTTTTATTTTCTTTCTCCTTCCTTGTTATATTTATAATCCTCCCATTCAAACCAGGGACACCCTTCAATGGGATCCAGAAGGCTTTCCAATCCAGACAGGTTCCTGGTCTAGTGTTGCCTGAAAATACCTCTCCACTACTGTCCAGGGGGGAGAGAGAAAAACAAACATAAAGTGGGGAGAGCAAGATAGGGAGAAAGTGAGGGAGAAAGAGACAGAGAGACAATGAGACATAGAGAGAGAGACGGAGGGAGAGAGACTGAGGGAGGGAGCGATGAGGGAGGGATGTCACTTCCTGCCTCAGTCTGTTAATGTTATGGTTCTGTTCTCTTCTGTCACTTCCTGCCTCAGTCTGTTAATGTTATGGTTCTGTTCTCTTCTGTCACTTCCTGCCTCAGTCTGTTAATGTTATGGTTCTGTTCTCTTCTGTCACTTCCTGCCTCAGTCTGTTAATATTATGGTTCTGTTCTCTTCTGTCACTTCCTGCCTCAGTCTGTTAATGTTATGGTTCTGTTCACTTCTGTCACTTCCTGCCTCAGTCTGTTAATATTATGGTTCTGTTCTCTTCTGTCACTTCCTGCCTCAGTCTGTTAATATTATGGTTCTGTTCTCTTCTGTCACTTCCTGCCTCAGTCTGTTAATGTTATGGTTCTGTTCTCTTCTGTCACTTCCTGCCTCAGTCTGTTAATGTTATGGTTCTGTTCTCTTCTGTCACTTCCTGCCTCAGTCTGGTAATGTTATGGTTCTGTTCTCTTCTGTCACTTCCTGCCTCAGTCTGTTAATGTTATGGTTCTGATCTCTTCTGTCACTTCCTGCCTCAGTCTGGTAATGTTATGGTTCTGTTCTCTTTTGTCACTTCCTGCCTCAGTCTTTTAATGCTATGGTTCTGTTCTCTTCTGTCACTTCCTGCCTCAGTCTGTTAATGTTATGGTTCTGTTCTCTTCTGTCACTTCCTGCCTCAGTCTGGTAATGTTATGGTTCTGTTCTCTTCTGTCACTTCCTGCCTCAGTCTGTTAATGTTATGGTTCTGTTCTCTTCTGTCACTTCCTGCCTCAGTCTGGTAATGTTATGGTTCTGTTCTCTTCTGTCACTTCCTGCCTCAGTCTGTTAATGTTATGGTTCTGATCTCTTCTGTCACTTCCTGCCTCAGTCTGGTAATGTTATGGTTCTGTTCTCTTTTGTCACTTCCTGCCTCAGTCTTTTAATGCTATGGTTCTGTTCTCTTCTGTCACTTCCTGCCTCAGTCTGTTAATGTTATGGTTCTGTTCTCTTCTGTCACTTCCTGCCTCAGCCTGTTAATATTATGGTTCTGTTCTCTTCTGTCACTTCCTGCCTCAGCCTGTTAATATTATGGTTCTGTTCTCTTCTGTCACTTCCTGCCTCAGTCTGGTAATGTTATGGTTCTGTTCTCTTCTGTCACTTCCTGCCTCAGTCTGTTAATGTTATGGTTCTGTTCTCTTCTGTCACTTCCTGCCTCAGTCTGGTAATGTTATGGTTCTGTTCTCTTCTGTCACTTCCTGCCTCAGTCTGTTAATGTTATGGTTCTGTTCTCTTCTGTCACTTCCTGCCTCAGTCTGGTAATGTTATGGTTCTGTTCTCTTCTGTCACTTCCTGCCTCAGTCTGTTAATGTTATGGTTCTGTTCTCTTCTGTCACTTCCTGCCTCAGTCTGGTAATGTTATGGTTCTGTTCTCTTTTGTCACTTCCTGCCTCAGTCTTTTAATGCTATAGTTCTGTTCTCTTCTGTCACTTCCTGCCTCAGTCTGGTAATGTTATGGTTCTGTTCTCT
This sequence comes from Salvelinus namaycush, assembly GCF_016432855.1. NCBI lineage: Eukaryota > Metazoa > Chordata > Actinopteri > Salmoniformes > Salmonidae > Salvelinus > Salvelinus namaycush. The sequence goes on along the minus strand of NC_052339.1, from coordinate 36,408,004 downwards.
TTTGTCACTTCCTGCCTCAGTCTTTTAATGCTATGGTTCTGTTCTCTTCTGTCACTTCCTGACTCAGTCTGTTAATGTTATGGTTCTGTTCTCTTCTGTCACTTCCTGCCTCAGTCTGTTAATGTTATGGTTCTGTTCTCTTTTGTCACTTCCTGCCTCAGTCTGGTAATGTTATGGTTCTGTTCTCTTCTGTCACTTCCTGCCTCAGTCTGTTAATGTTATGGTTCTGTTCTCTTCTGTCACTTCCTGCCTCAGTCTGTTAATGTTATGGTTCTGTTCTCTTCTGTCACTTCCTGCCTCAGTCTGGTAATGTTATGGTTCTGTTCTCTTTTGTCACTTCCTGCCTCAGTCTTTTAATGCTATAGTTCTGTTCTCTTCTGTCACTTCCTGCCTCAGTCTGGTAATGTTATGGTTCTGTTCTCTTTTGTCACTTCCTGCCTCAGTCTTTTAATGCTATGGTTCTGTTCTCTTCTGTCACTTCCTGCCTCAGTCTGTTAATATTATGGTTCTGTTCTCTTCTGTCACTTCCTGCCTCAGTCTGTTAATGTTATGGTTCTGTTCTCTTTTGTCACTTCCTGCCTCAGTCTGGTAATGTTATGGTTCTGTTCTCTTCTGTCACTTCCTGCCTCAGTCTGGTAATGTTATGTTTCTTTTCTTTGTATTTTCCTTCTCTGGGTTTCATAGTCACAGCCGGAATCAACAGGAATTGTGTGAAATTTGCTGTATTGACTTCTTGACATCAATTACCATCTGAGTACCTACCCAAACACATTGCTTTGACATGCTCTGTTGTCAAGGAAACAGAGGCAGGGTCCGACAGATATTTAGACTAAAGGCCCTTTTTTACCAAGTCCGTTATTTAAAAAAAAAAAAATACGAGCACATATCTGCTTCATGACGCCATTCACACCAATTGCGAAATATCGTTCTGCCACAATCAGTCAATTATTTATTCACAACAGGTTAGATTTTTTGATGCGTCTTTGCGTCTTTTCACATGCGAAGATAAGTTGTTGACCAATAGAAATTGTTATCGGGGACACCGCCACTGACATGTCTGTGGGTATGTTGTGTGCGGCCCTCAGACAACAAATCAACCCATAGAGATGTGTGCCATGTTGGAGTCAACAGAAGTCAGAAATAACATTATAAATATTCACTTACCTTTGATGATCTTCATCAGAATGCACTCCCAGGAATCCCAGTTCCACAATAAATGTTTGATTTGTTCGGTAAAGTTCATCTTTATGTCCAAATAGCTCCTTTTGTTTGCGCGTTTAGCACAGTAATCCAAATTCATGAAGCGCGATCACTAGGTGCAGACGAAAAGTCAAAAAGTTCTGTTACAGTCCGTAGAAACATGTCAAATGAAGTATAGAATCAATCTTTAGGATGTTTGAAACATAAATCTTCAATAATGTTCCAACCGGAGAATTCCTTTGTCTTCAGAAATGCAATGGAACTCAAGCTAACTCTCACATGAATGCGCATGGTCAGCGCATGGTCAACTCATGGCAGACCTTACTCAATCCCCTCTCATTTGCCCCCACCTCACAGTAGAAGCATCAAACAAGGTTCTAAAGACTGTTGACATCTAGTGGAAGCCTGTCATGGTAATTTCCTGTATTACTAAATGAGGAGAGTTTACAAACCACACACAAGTCAGAGTTATATTTTAAACTTCGTCTTTAATTATATGAGCTTCACCATAGCCCTTCACTCTCAGATCAATTCAGTGTCTATAAATGAATTCTGAGAGTGCTTACAAAATAATTATAGTGTCTTTTATAGCCAAGATACACCCCTCTCAACTCACATGACGAACCACAGATCTTAGAAACTTCACAAAGGGCCTTTTACTTGAGAGAGAGGAGTATCCCATAGCCAGATAGCATTAGCTATAAATTATCGTTCAGTTTGGTCTCTAAGACGAGGTTCTAATCTCGTTCTTGGTACTTCATAGTACCAAAACATTACCTCATCCAATGGCATATATCAGTTCTCAATCTCAATCTCAAATACACCCCACTCCTGGACGAGCTCACTGAGGGGAGTGACTTCTAGGTCATATACTATTTTAAGATTAGTGCAACATCAGAGGGTTAATACAATGGTTCCAGACACTGCCATACTCCTCCCCCCAATGGGAAAAGGAGGGAGTGACTGGCATACAGACATGGTGGAGCCCTTCACATGGTTTCACAGATATATTCACATATGAAGACAATGTTCAAACCTGTTCACATATGAAGACAATGTTCCATTCTGATATTCTGCATATTACCATACATGTTAAAGACAAGCCTGACCTCTCCCCTCTCTGGGCCCCAAGTGACTTTTCCCTCGAGAAGAAAGGAAAATGCAACTACCGACAGTATAGTCCAAAAAGAGACATTCTAATGACAAGTATCTCACATAAGCATATTATGAAAGTAAATAAAACATCTTATTTATCTATGTTACCTAACTAATTCTGATTCAGCTACGACAAGCCTTAGGAAGTGCAACATGACCCCATTTTCACTGTATCTTGGATAAGCAAAGAGTTGAAAACCTACAAACCTCAGATTTCCCACTTTCTTGTTTGGATTTTTTCTCAGGTTTTTGCCTGCCATATGAGTTCTGTTATACTCACAGACATCATTCAAACAGTTTTAGAAACTTCAGAGTGTTTTCTATCCAAATCCACTAATAATATGCATATCCTAGGATACGGGCCTGAGTAGCAGGCAGTTTACTCTGGGCACGCTTTTCATCCGGACATGAAAATACGGCCCCCTACCCAAGAGAGGTTAACCCACTGTTCTCCGGTGGGTCGTCATTGTAAATAAGAATTTGTTCTTAAAACTTATTGTGAATAGGGGGGCGCTGTTTTCACTTTGGAAAAAATCGTGCCCAAATTAAACGGCCTCGTACTCTGTTCTAGATCATACAATATGCATATTATTATTACTATTGGATAGAAAACACTCTGAAGTTTCTAAAACTGTTTGAATTATATCTGTGAGTAAAACAGAACTCATTTGGCAGCAAACTTCCATACAGGAAGTGAAAAATCTGAAAACGAGGCTCTGTGTCAGGGCTTGCCTATTCAATTGGCTTGTATTTATCGATATGTATGCACTTCATACGCCTTCCACTAGATGTCAACAGGCAGTAGAAGGTTGAATGGGGTGTCTAGCTTGATGTGAGGCCGAATAAGAGCTTTTGGAGTGGCAGGTCCGGTATTTGGTCAGTTTTCGACGGCGTGCGGGGGAACTCGACATTGTCTTCTGAAAAGCGTTCGGTATACACGGCGAATTGCTCCGGCTCTGATTTTATTTGATACATATGAGAAAAACATCATAGAGTAGGATTTTTCAACCGAGTTTGATCAGTTTATTCAACGTTTATTGGGACTTTTGGAATTTTTCGTTCCAGGCGCAAACATTTCTTGGACACGTGAGCTCCACATGTCTAGACAAAGTTGCTAATTCGATAGAAGAAATGGACATTCTAAAACCAAACAACGATTTATTCTGGAAATAGGACTCCTTGCACAACATTCTGATGGAAGCTCAAGAAAGGTAAGAGAATATTTATGATGTTATTTCGTATTTTTGTGGTAAATGTTGGCTCCAACAAGGCGGAGAATATGTGAGCGCTGTCTCACAATACTGCATGCTGTATGTTCTACTAAAGTTATTTTTAAAAATCTAACACAGCGGTTGCATTAAGAACCAGTGTATCTTTCATTTGCTGTACAACATGTATTTTTTAGTAAAGTTTATGATGAGTTCTTTGATTAGATTATGTGACTGTCCAAAATTTCTCCGGAGATTTTGGTGAATTGTTGCTACGTATTCACAATGTATAACCACGATTTGCAGCTCTAAATATGCGCATTTTCGAACAAAACATAAATGTATTGTATAACATGATGTTATAAGACTGTCATCTGATGAAGTTGTCCAAAGGTTAGTGATTCATTTTATGTCTATTGCTGGTTTTTGCGAAAGCTATGTTTGCGGTGGATAAATGGCGTTGTGTGTTTGGCTATTGTGATGAGCTAATATAATTCTATATTGTGTTTTCGCTGTAAAACACTTAAAAAATCGGAAATATTGGCTGGATTCACAAGATGTTTATCTTTCATTTGCTGTACACCATGTATTTTTCATAACTGTTTTATGATGAGTATTTATGTATTTCACGTTGCTCTCTGTAATTATTCTGGCTGCTTTGGTGCTATTTGTGATGGTGGCTGCAATGTAAAACCAGGATTTGTAGCTATAAATATGCACATTTTCGAACAAAACATAAATGTATTGTATAACATGATGTTCTAAGACTGTCATCTGATGTAGTTGTTCAAGGTTAGTGATTAATTGTATCTCTATTTGTGGGTTTTGTGAAAGCTACCTATGCGGTGGAAACATGGTGAAAATATGCCGTTGTGTGTTTGGCTATTGTGGTTAGCTAATATAAATACATATTGTGTTTTCGCTGTAAAACATTTAAAAAATCGGAAATGATGGCTGGATTCACAAGATGTTTATCTTTCATTTGCTGTATTGGACTTGTGATTTCATGAAAATTATATTATATGATATCCCTGTCCCGTTAGGCTAGGCTATGCTAGTCAGCTTTTTTGATGAGGATGCTCCCGGGTCCGGGATGGGTATCACTGAAAGGTTAACTGACTTGCCAAGTTAAATATCAAAACACTTTGAATAATTATGTTGGGTTCCAGGTAGACCCTTTTTTCTAAAAGAATTGCTAGGAATGGATTGTCCTCTTTGGACCAGCTGCAGAATCTCCTCCATCATAGGTAAACACAGTTGTGAAGCACAAAGACAGGGGAAACAGATCAGGGCGTGACAGAAACCGTGCCTGTGCCTTTGGACCAGCTGCAGAATCTCCTCCATCATAGGTAAACACAGTTGTGAAGCACAAAGACAGGGGAAACAGATCAGGGCGTGACAGAAACCGTGCCTGTGCCTTTGGACCAGCTGCAGAATCTCCTCCATCATAGGTAAACACAGTTGTGAAGCACAAAGACAGGGGAAACAGATCAGGGCGTGACAGAAACCGTGCCTGTGCCTTTGGACCAGCTGCAGAATCTCCTCCATCATAGGTAAACACAGTTGTGAAGCACAAAGACAGGGGAAACAGATCAGGGCGTGACAGAAACCGTGCCTGTGTTAGCTGCCGAGATAGTGCAGTGTGCATGTCCTTAGCTATGTTGTGCTAACTAGAGAATATGCTAACATCAGCTAGTTAGCTAAACATCATTATGGAGAGTGAATTACATTGTTTCTTCGTCATCTTGCTAGGTAGTTGACTAGCTGTGGCGATCTGGCTTGTATCAACAATGACTTTCTTACACAATACCAACATTAGCACAGATAGACCATAAGTAATATGCACGGATATGCATTGCTAAACAACGCTACTGCCACCTTCTGGTTTGGAGTATTATAACAAGGCTGGGTCGCTGACGCCTCCCAAGGTCTTTGCTATGTGAAAACAAAATAGATTTACTGACAACACTCTGTTAAAAGGTGGTAAGTACTGACATCAGCCAATATTTGACAATCCTACCGGCAAGCATTTGACACTCCTTGATTTTTAACAAAATTATGTACACAAAATGCAGAGGCATTTGACGCCTGTCACGCCCTGACCTTAGAGATCCTTTTTATGTCTCTATTTTGGTTTGGTCAGGGCGTGAGTTGGGGTGGGCATTCTATGTCTGGTGTTCTATGTTTTCTTTTTCTGTGTGTTTGCCCGGGTGTGGTTCTCAATCAGAGGCAGCTGTCTATCGTTGTCTCTGATTGAGAACCATACTTAGGTAGCCTTTTCCCACCTGTGTTTTGTGGGTAGTTGTTTTCTGTTTTTGTGTCTGCACCAGACAGAACTGTTTCGCTTTCGTTCTCCTGTTTGTTGTTTGTGTTCGATTTGTTTTTTTGGATTAAATCATGAACACTTTTAACGCTGCACCTTGGTCCACTCTTCCTTCAGTATAGTTAACACAGACCCCTGGCATGACACAGTGCTATATTAACACAGACCACCCCCTGGCATGGCACAGTGCTATATTAACACAGACCATCCCCTGGCATGACACAGTGCTATATTAACCAGACCATCCCCTGGCATGGCACAGTGCTATATTAACCAGACCATCCCCTGGCATGACACAGTGCTATATTAACCAGACCATCCCCTGGCATGGCACAGTGCTATATTAACCAGACCATCCCCTGGCATGACACAGTGCTATATTAACCAGACCATCCCCTGGCATGGCACAGTGCTATATTAACACAGACCCCTGGCATGGCACAGTGCTATATTAACCAGACCATCCCCTGGCATGGCACAGTGCTATACTAACCAGACCATCCCCTGGCATGGCACAGTGCTATATTAACCAGACCATCCCCTAGCATGGCACAGTGCTATACTAACCAGACCATCCCCTGGCATGGTACAGTGCTATATTAACACAGACCATCCCTTGGCATGGCACAGTGCTATATTAACACAGACCATCCCCTGGCATGGCACAGTGCTATATTAACACAGACCCCTGGCATGGCACAGTGCTATATTAACACAGACCATCCCCTGGCATGACACAGTGCTATATTAACCAGACCATCCCCTGGCACAGTGCTATATTAACACAGACCATCCCCTGGCATGACACAGTGCTATATTAACACAGACCATCCCCTGACACAGTGCTATATTAACCAGACCATCCCCTGGCATGGCACAGTGCTATATTAACCAGACCATCCCCTGGCATGACACAGTGCTATATTAACACAGACCATCCCCTGACACAGTGCTATATTAACCAGACCATCCCCTGGCATGGCACAGTGCTATATTAACACAGACCATCCCCTGACACAGTGCTATATTAACCAGACCATCCACTGGCATGGCATAGTGCTATATTAACACAGACCATCCCCTGGCATGACACAGTGCTATATTAACACAGACCATCACCTGGCATGGCACAGTGCTATATTAACCAGACCATCCCCTAGCATAGTGCTATATTAACCAGACCATCCCCTGGCATGACACAGTGCTATATTAATACAGACCATCCCCTGGCATGACACAGTGCTATATTAACCAGACCATCCCCTGGCATTGCACAGTGCTATATTAACACAGACCATCACCTGGCATGACACAGTGCTATATTAACCAGACCATCCCCTGGCATGACACAGTGCTATATTAATACAGACCATCCCCTGGCATGACACAGTGCTATATTAACCAGACCATCCCCTGGCATGGCACAGTGCTATATTAACACAGACCATCACCTGGCATGACACAGTGCTATATTAACCAGACCATCCCCTGGCATGGCACAGTGCTATATTAACCAGACCATCCCCTGGCATGGCACAGTGCTATATTAACACAGACCATCCCCTGGCATGACACAGCACTATATTAACCAGACCATCCCCTGGCATGACACAGTGCTATATTAACCAGACCATCCCCTGGCATGGCACAGTGCTATATTAACCAGACCATCCCCTGGCATGACACAGCGCTATATTAACCAGACCATCCCCTGGCATGGCACAGTGCTATATTAACCAGACCATCCCCTGGCATGGCACAGTGCTATATTAACCAGACCATCCCCTGGCATGGCACAGTGCTATATTAACACAGACCCCTGGCATGACACAGTGCTATATTAACACAAACCATCCCCTGGCATGGCACAGTGCTATACTAACACTTACTATCCCCTGGCATGGCACAGTGCTATATTAACACTTACTATCCCCTGGCATGGCACAGTGCTATATTAACACAGACCATCCCCTGGCATGGCACAGTGCTATATTAACACAAACCATCCCCTGGCATGGCACAGTGCTATATTAACACTTACCATCCCCTGGCATGGCACAGTGCTATATTAACACAGACCATCCCCTGGCATGGCACAGTGCTATATTAACACAGACCCCTGGTATGGCACAGTGCTATAAGACTGCACTACCCCTATGTCAAGAGAGAGGGTATTGGCCCAGAGTGGAAGCTCAGAATTCTAGACATTGAGGAAATTGAAACAACCTCTGTCAACAGTCATGAGGCATGAAAGCCAAAGGAACTGAGTAATATTAAGAAATGCTATAGATGGAAGGAAAGTAGTGTGGAAAGTAGTGTGGTAACCTACCAAAAAACAATTAGGCAACAACAAATTCAATCCCTTTAAGACAACTTCCTGGACAAAACCTTCCACTGTAATAGTGAAGGTGTAAACTTGGCAGTAGAAAACCTAAATGGTACATTTGACCTCTCAACTTCCCTATCAAATCTAAAAATGTCAAGCAGACAACCTAAGGAAATTAACAACATTGACGAATGGTTTGATGAAGAATGCAAAAACCTAAGAAAGTAATTGAGAAGCCTGTCCAACCAAAAACATAGAGACCCAGAAAACCTGAGTCTACGCCTTCACCATGTTGAATCACTAAAACAATACAGAAATACGGAAAAAGAAGGAACAGCACGTCAGGAATCAGACAAAATACACACCCTCCAACCCAAAAAGGCCTGTGAGGTTGATGGTTTCCTAGATTAAATGATAAAATATACAGACCACAATATCCAACTGGCTATACATTAAGATCATCATCAGCTCTGCCATTTGGAACCAAGGACCCCAATTTCTGTTGATATGTGCGTCAACAGAAACCTTGGTAAAATCCTCTGCATTATCATTAACAGCAGACTCGTACATTTCCTCAATGAAAACAATGTACTGAGCAAATGTAAAATTGGAGTTTTATCAAATTACCGTACGACAGACCACGAATTCAACCTGCATACGCTAATTGACTAACAAACTCATCAAAACAAAAGCAGAGTCTTCTCATGCTTTGTTGATTTATAAAAAAGAGCCGGTACATTCTACAGCCATCTAAAAGGAAGTGATTCCCAAACCTTCCATAACAAAGCCATCACCTACAGAGAGATGAACCTGGAGAAGAGTCCCCTAAGCAAGCGGGTCCTGGGGCTCTGTTCACAAACACAAACACACCCCACAGAGCCCCAGGACAGCAACACAAAAAGACCCAACTAAATCATGAGAAAACAAAAAGATAATTACTTGACACACTAGAAATAATTCACAAAAAAACAGAGCAAACTAGAATGCTATCTGGTCCTAATCAGAGAGTACACAGTGGCAGAATACCTGACCACTGTGACTGACCCAAACTTATGGAAAACGTTGACTATGTACAGACTCAGTGAGCATAGCCTTGCTATTGAGAAAGGCCACCATAGCCTGTCTTCTCTTGAGAGCCATGTCTGCCTATGTGCTCACTGCCCACAAAATGAGGTGGAAACTGAGCTGCACTTCCTAACCTCCTGCCAAATGTATGACCATATTAGAGACACATATTTCCCTCGGATTACACAGATCCACAAAGAAAACAAACCCAATTTTGATAATCTCCTTTATCTACTGGGTGAAATACCACAGTGTGACATTACAGCAGCAAGATTTGTGACCTGTTGCCACAAGAAAAGGGCAACCAGTGAAGAACAAACACCATCGTAAATTAAACCCATATTTATGCTTATTTATTTTCCCTTCTGTACTTTAACTATTTGCTCATCATTACAACACTGTATATAGACATAATATGACATTTTAAATGTCTTTATTATTTTGGAACTTTTGGGAGTGTAATGTTTACTGTTCATTTTTTATTCACTTTCATTTTTTATCTAATTCACTTGTTTTGGTAATGTTGACATCTGTTTCCCATGCCAATTAAGCCCTTAAATTGAATATGAGGGGATGGCAGAGAAAGACACGGAGACCTCATGCACCCTATACTCTCTCTCTCTGTCTCTTTCTCTCTCTCTTTTCCTCTCGCTGTCTCTCTCCATCTCTCCTCTCTCTTGCCTTGTCTCCCTCTCTTTACATTTCTCTCTCTCTGTCTCTCTCTCTCTCTCTCTTTCTCTCTCACCCTCTCTCTCTTTTCCTCTCGCTGTCTCTCTCCATCTCTCCTCTCTCTTGCCTTGTCTCCCTCTCTTTACATTTCTCTCTCTCTGTCTCTCTCTCTCTCTCTTTCTCTCTCACCCTCTCTCTCTATTCCTCTCGCTGTCTCTCTCCAGCTCTCTCTCTCCACCTCTCCTCTCTCTCTCTTTTCCCTCTCTGTCTCTCTCTATCTCTCTTCTCTCATTGACTAGCTAGGTGAGAACAGTGCCTGTCCTTTCTCAGAAACGCTACAGTGCCTGTCCTTTCTCTACTTCATCAGAAGTCATATGTCACACATCAGACATCTCTTTCTGGACGTCTCAGTCCACATTGTGAGTCAGTACATTGTTTGTACCCCCCAGAACTCACATGGGAATTTAAGACAGATTTACGTGCCTATTTTACCCAGACATCATCTGACATTCCATCTAGACTTGGGAACAGCTCAGCTCAGAGTCTTAAAATAAAGATGAAAAAACTCCAACTCTGTTTCCTATACCACTACCAAAGCCAATTCTGACCCTTATTTCCCTTAGACTTGTGAAGGGCTGAAATAATGGTATTTTTCTCTCTCATTCTCTCCAGTGTAAAGTGTGGGGGTGGTGTTGAGGATGCTAAGGATGCTGAAGGTGAGCTGTACTGAACACACACGTGTTGCTGCTGTTACTCTCTACCTTATCAAACACAGAGACAATTATTAGAAATACAAGCTGTTGTGTTAGCTTGTCAAGAAGGTGAATAATTAGCATCTCCTGCCAACGTTTCTCTCCTTGGTAGTATAAAGTGTTTGATCTCTGAGAGAGGATACTTGGTAGTATAAAGTGTTTGATCTCTGAGAGAGCATACTTGGTAGTATAAAGTGTTTGATCTCTGAGAGAGCATACTTGGTAGTATAAAGTGTTTGATCTCTGAGAGAGCATACTTGGTAGTATAAAGTGTTTGATCTCTGAGAGAACATACTTGGTAGTATAAAGTATTTGATCTCTGAGAGAACATACTTGGTAGTATAAAGTGTTTGATCTCTGAGAGAGGATACTTGGTAGTATAAAGTGTTTGATCTCTGAGAGAACATACTTGGTAGTATAAAGTGTTTGATCTCTGAGAGAGGATACTTGGTAGTATAAAGTGTTTGATATATTAGAGAGCATACTTGGTAGTATAAAGTGTTTGATCTCTGAGAGAGCATACTTGGTAGTATAAAGTGTTTGATCTCTGAGAGAGCATACTTGGTAGTACAAAGTGTTTGATCTATTAGAGAGGCTGAGGACACTTGTGTAAACATCATTTATTTTCTCTCCGTCTCTCTCGTCCTCAAGATGATCCTTCAGTATCTTTCTTAGCGTCTAAAGCGTGAATAAACCCTCATCCCTAGACCACGTCCATAATAACACCCAATTACACTAACAATTCAATCATCTTATCTTGGCTTCGACGAATCGCTGAAGAACCTAGTTTCATGCACAACCACGACCACAAGGCTTTAAAATACAGGATGTACTTCTGCTTCACTTTGCTGTGAGAGACTAACTATAGACAGAGATCTGAAATATTGACAGTGGTGTGCTTAAGGAAGTTTACTGTAGTGAAAAGAGACTAGTGGTTCGTCTGGCCCTGAGCAATGAAGACTCTAGACTCTCTTTGAATGCTTCTGCATATTTCATGTGGCTGGGATCACTGTCTCTGGCTGGCTGTTCTGGAATCCCATCTTCTAGTTAATATTTTCTAATTACTTTTGAGGTAACCAATGCCAGTTAATTTTAGTGGCTGGTTATTTGCATTTTAATGTCAGAGAATCAACATATATAGTAGGGTATGTTTGTATTGATCTATAGCCATTCAAAGGAACCACAATCGTTATGTGTCCAAGTTCATAGGTGTGTTGATGTTGTGGATATTGTGACAGTTTGTTTTAGCGTTCAGCGGTCTCTCTGCCGGACGGACGGCTCTTCTCTTCTCTATGGTGACGTAGGCCTATCTACCTTTCCTACCTGACCTACCTGACCTACCTGAACTACCTGATCTACCTGACCTACCTGACCTACCTGACCTACCTGGCCTACCTGACCTACCTGACCTGCCTGACATACCTGACCTGCCTGACATACCTGACCTACCTGACCTACCTGACCTGCCTGACATACCTGACCTACCTGACCTACCTGGCCTGCATGACCTACCTGATCTACCTGACCTACCTGATCTACCTGACCTAACTGTGTCTAGACCCATCAATTTAAACAGGTGTGTCTAGACCCATCAATTTAAACAGGTGTGTCTAGACCCATCAATTTAAACAGGTGTGTCTAGACCCATCAATTTAAACAGGTGTGTCTAGACCCATCAATTTAAACAGGTGTGTCTGGGTAAACATATTTAAATAATTATAATATATTTATAAAATATCAGGATTCTGATTTTGATTTTGATGTTGCTACTACGCAAGTAACCATTTCAATGTACTGTTTGCAGCTTCTGTATCCAGTGCATGTGACAAATAAACGTTGATGTGATGTAGTGTGTGTTTACCTGAGACGTTAATGAGTAGAACAATACGACCAAAGTCAGATTAGGAAAAAGGCCAAGAACTAGAACAAGTGTATTTGTACCTGGAGCTTTTCCTTATTGTAGGTTACTACATTCTCCACTTTCAGTCTTGATCTTTGGCTGTTTACTACACTACTCCCTCTGTTTAGCACATGGCCTCACATGTGAATCCTTAAAGAGATGGGTGGGGCTAAAGAGTGAAGTTACACATTTATCAACTTTCAAAGCAGAATTTCTTCCTCCATTTGTATCCAATGTAAAAAAAAAAAAAAAACATTTCAAATGTTTGCTACATATGACCGAATCCAGGTGGTGGTTCACAAATATCCCTCTCAGCGCTGCGTTAAACTAGCACTTTGGTTCATGTTTTTAAAGACACACCTCAAATATGTCCACCCCACCCATCTGAGCGCCAGCTGATAGAAGAGAGGTACATGCTCTAACCGTTAAGGCTGGAAAGTGCCGGTTTTTACAAATTACAAATGAACCTGAATTTGACGGTAGCACCTCCTTAACGCCAGCTGAAAATAGAGCCCTCGGTGTACAGCGTTATACCCAAAAACACATTTTTATTTTCATAATCATCTAAAAATCTATTCATAACAAATCTGAGAACAGCAATAGTTTACACACACATGAAGGTACCCATAAAAAACACAAATATTGTCACGTTCCTGACCTGTTTTCTGTTGTTCTTGTATGTGTTTAGTTGGTCAGGGCGTGAGTTGGGGTGGGCATTCTATGTTATGTGTTTCTATGTTGGGTCAAATGTGTTGCCTGATATGGTTCTCAATTAGAGGCAGGTGTTTGACGTTTCCTCTGATTGAGAACCATATTAAGGTAGGCTGTTCTCACTGTTTGTTTGTGGGTGATTGTTGCTGTGTCTGTGTTTGTTACACCACACGGTACTGTTTCGTTTTTTCCTGTTTGTGCGTTCTTCGTTATATGTAGTTCACAAGTTCAGGTCTGTTTAACGTCGTTTGTTGTTTTTGTAAATTATCAAGTGTCTTTCGTGTCAGTGTTCGTCTTGTCTATTAAATCATCATGTATTTATCACCCGCTGCGTCTTGGTCCACTCTCTCCCCGAAAGACGAACGTTACAAATATTAACATTTAGTGGATAATAATCTCTTGTATCTCATCCTTCTTTCCCCTCCCTGAATGATGCGCCTCAGTGTGCTTCACTGAAAAAATCTCAACTGCAACAATATCAACACGGGCTTTTGTATTGGCAATCTGTTCCCCACCGCTCGCACAAAACATGTTTTAGCATGGCGTTTGTATCCCTGACGACTGTGGAAAACCCGATAAATTGCACTCCGCTCTTCTTGTCACATTGCTTTTGTGCTTGTTGTGTGTCTTTCTCTTCTGGAGATGAATTGCTGCTGCGTCTCTGGCTGACAACAGCGTTTATGAGAGTGAAGGAAGGAAGCAAGGCCGGGAAAGTGGAATGTATTTCAGCTGGTACTTGTTCTCCTCTCTCCCTCTCTCTCTCTCATTTTCTCTGTCTCTCAATTGTTTTGTCAATTCAAAAGGGCTTTATTGACATTGGAGACGTGTTTTTCAAAGTAAGAAGACTCAAAACAACATCGACAATAAACGATTAGAAATGAACAGTAATCACTGCACTTCGTAAGGTCTGAAAATTATAGGCACATTTCAAGTGTTATATTATCAGCTATGTACAGTTTTTTTTGCAATGTGCAAATAGTTGTAGTACGAACAGTAGGGGAAAATAAATAAACAGATAGATATTGGTGGAATTTTAATTGTTGTTTGTGCTCAACTTGTCCCATGGCAATGGGACACAAATCTTTCTGCTGTGATTGCACACTGCGGTATTTCACTTAAAATATATGGGAGTTATTCAATGTTTGATTTGTTTTCAAATTTGTTGTGGGTATGTTCTGTGGGAAATATGTGTCTCTAATAAGGTCATACATTTGGCAGGAGGTTAGGAAGGGCAGCTCGGTTTCCACCTCATTTTGTGGGCAGTGTGCACATAGCCCGTCTTCTCTTGAGAGCCAGGACTGATGGCAGTCACAGTGGTCAGGTATTCTGCAACTGTGTACTGTACTCTCTGTTTAGGGCCAGATAGCATTCCAGTTTGCCCAGTTTTCTTGGCGGGATGGGTCTGATTGTGTTGCTGTCCTGGGGCTCTGCTGGGTCTGTTTGTGTTTGTTCTCTCTCTCTCTCTCTCTCTCTCTCTCTCTCTCTCTCTCTCTCTCTCTCTCTGACAATCTGATAGCATGTAAAATAAATCATGAGATAAAAAGAAAATAAATTAAATGACGTAGGAAATCTACTGAACAACACATCATATAGTCTCAGAAATAGTGACAAATATTTGATCAATCATGGATGTAAGGCCCGTTGTTTAAGAGTTCAGAAATGTCCACTGCTGCTTTTTTACATGTGTCCAGAGTGGACACCTTGACCCTGTGGATCCTAGTCGTGGATAGCTACATTATTTCAACCAGAGTGGACACCTTGGCCCTGTGGATCCTAGTCGTGGAGAGCTCCATAAGGACAACCAGAGTGGACACCTTGGCCCTGTGGACCCTGGCTGTGGAGAGCTCCATAAGGACAACCAGAGTGGACACCTTGGCCCTGTGGATCCTGGCTGTGGAGAGCTCCATAAGGACAACCAGAGTGGACACCTTGACCCTGTGGACCCTGGCTGTGGAGAGCTCCATAAGGACAACCAGAGTGGACACCTTGGCCCTGTGGATCCTGGCTGTGGAGAGCTCCATAAGGACAACCAGAGTGGACACCTTGGCCCTGTGGATCCTGGCTGTGGAGAGCTCCATAAGGACAACCAGAGTGGACACCTTGGCCCTGTGGATCCTGGCTGTGGAGAGCTCCATAAGGACAACCAGAGTGGACACCTTGGCCCTGTGGATCCTGGCTGTGGAGAGCTCCATAAGGACAACCAGAGTGGACACCTTGGCCCTGTGGACCCTGGCTGTGGAGAGCTCCATAAGGACAACCAGAGTGGACACCTTGGCCCTGTGGACCCTGGCTGTGGAGAGCTCCATAAGGACAACCAGAGTGGACACCTTGGCCCTGTGGATCCTGGCTGTGGAGAGCTCCATAAGGACAATTTCTCCATAAGGACAACTTAAATGTAAGCAGCCATTGTTGCAATGGTAAGTGACGAGCTGGAATCCAGCATTGTACAATAATTCTCTTGGCAGCAGTGGTTCCTGCCAACCACACTCTCTGTTGGCGTTCTGACAAGTGCAAATCGGAGTCATCACAAAGCACCATCACTATTGGATCTAACGGCAGTATTTTACCTATAAGAACAGAGATGACATCGTTGTCTTTCCCCCAGAATTCAACCACCCCCTAGCATTTCCACAGCACATGCTGAGAAGTACCAAGGGCCTTTGTGGTGCAGAACTCACATAATGGTGATGGACTAATACCATGTGACGTATTAGATAGGGTCAATGGTGTCAAGGTCCTCCCCTCCAGTGAGGTTGTCAACCTGGTTGGGATACTAGATGGTGTCAAGGTCCTCCCCTCCAGTGAGGTTGTCAACCTGGGTAGGATACTAGATGGTGTCAAGGTCCTCCCCTCCAGTGAGGTTGTCAACCTGGGTAGGATACTAGATGGTGTCAAGGTCCTCCCCTCCAGTGAGGTTGTCAACCTGGGTAGGATACTAGATGGTGTCAAGGTCCTCCCCTCCAGTGAGGTTGTCAACCTGGGTAGGATACTAGATGGTGTCAAGGTCCTCCCCTCCAGTGAGGTTGTCAACCTGGTTGGGATACTAGATGGTGTCAAGGTCCTCCCCTCCAGTGAGGTTGTCAACCTGGGTAGGATACTAGATGGTGTCAAGGTCCTCCCCTCCAGTGAGGTTGTCAACCTGGTTGGGATACTAGATGGTGTCAAGGTCCTCCCCTCTGTGAGGTTGTCAACCTGGGTAGGATACTAGATGGTGTCAAGGTCCTCCCCTCCAGTGAGGTTGTCAACCTGGGTAGGATACTAGATGGTGTCAAGGTCCTCCCCTCCAGTGAGGTTGTCAACCTGGGTAGGATACTAGATGGTGTCAAGGTCCTCCCCTCCAGTGAGGTTGTCAACCTGGTTGGGATACTAGATGGTGTCAAGGTCCTCCCCTCCAGTGAGGTTGTCAACCTGGGTAGGATACTAGATGGTGTCAAGGTCCTCCCCTCCAGTGAGGTTGTCAACCTGGGTAGGATACTAGATGGTGTCAAGGTCCTCCCCTCCAGTGAGGTTGTCAACCTGGTTGGGATACTAGATGGTGTCAAGGTCCTCCCCTCCAGTGAGGTTGTCAACCTGGGTAGGATACTAGATGGTGTCAAGGTCCTCCCCTCCAGTGAGGTTGTCAACCTGGGTAGGATACTAGATGGTGTCAAGGTCCTCCCCTCCAGTGAGGTTGTCAACCTGGTTGGGATACTAGATGGTGTCAAGGTCCTCCCCTCCAGTGAGGTTGTCAACCTGGGTAGGATACTAGATGGTGTCAAGGTCCTCCCCTCCAGTGAGGTTGTCAACCTGGTTGGGATACTAGATGGTGTCAAGGTCCTCCCCTCTGTGAGGTTGTCAACCTGGGTAGGATACTAGATGGTGTCAAGGTCCTCCCCTCCAGTGAGGTTGTCAACCTGGGTAGGATACTAGATGGTGTCAAGGTCCTCCCCTCTGTGAGGTTGTCAACCTGGTTGGGATACTAGATGGTGTCAAGGTCCTCCCCTCCAGTGAGGTTGTCAACCTGGTTGGGATACTAGATGGTGTCAAGGTCCTCCCCTCCAGTGAGGTTGTCAACCTGGGTAGGATACTAGATGGTGTCAAGGTCCTCCCCTCCAGTGAGGTTGTCAACCTGGTTGGGATACTAGATGGTGTCAAGGTCCTCCCCTCTGTGAGGTTGTCAACCTGGTTGGGATACTAGATGGTGTCAAGGTCCTCCCCTCCAGTGAGGTTGTCAACCTGGTTGGGATACTAGATGGTGTCAAGGTCCTCCCCTCCAGTGAGGTTGTCAACCTGGGTAGGATACTAGATGGTGTCAAGGTCCTCCCCTCCAGTGAGGTTGTCAACCTGGTTGGGATACTAGATGGTGTCAAGGTCCTCCCCTCCAGTGAGGTTGTCAACCTGGGTAGGATACTAGATGGTGTCAAGGTCCTCCCCTCCAGTGAGGTTGTCAACCTGGGTAGGATACTAGATGGTGTCAAGGTCCTCCCCTCCAGTGAGGTTGTCAACCTGGTTGGGATACTAGATGGTGTCAAGGTCCTCCCCTCCAGTGAGGTTGTCAACCTGGGTAGGATACTAGATGGTGTCAAGGTCCTCCCCTCCAGTGAGGTTGTCAACCTGGTTGGGATACTAGATGGTGTCAAGGTCCTCCCCTCCAGTGAGGTTGTCAACCTGGGTAGGATACTAGATGGTGTCAAGGTCCTCCCCTCCAGTGAGGTTGTCAACCTGGTTGGGATACTAGATGGTGTCAAGGTCCTCCCCTCCAGTGAGGTTGTCAACCTGGGTAGGATACTAGATGGTGTCAAGGTCCTCCCCTCCAGTGAGGTTGTCAACCTGGTTGGGATACTAGATGGTGTCAAGGTCCTCCCCTCCAGTGAGGTTGTCAACCTGGGTAGGATACTAGATGGTGTCAAGGTCCTCCCCTCCAGTGAGGTTGTCAACCTGGTTGGGATACTAGATGGTGTCAAGGTCCTCCCCTCCAGTGAGGTTGTCAACCTGGGTAGGATACTAGATGGTGTCAAGGTCCTCCCCTCCAGTGAGGTTGTCAACCTGGTTGGGATACTAGATGGTGTCAAGGTCCTCCCCTCCAGTGAGGTTGTCAACCTGGGTAGGATACTAGATGGTGTCAAGGTCCTCCCCTCCAGTGAGGTTGTCAACCTGGTTGGGATACTAGATGGTGTCAAGGTCCTCCCCTCCAGTGAGGTTGTCAACCTGGGTAGGATACTAGATGGTGTCAAGGTCCTCCCCTCCAGTGAGGTTGTCAACCTGGTTGGGATACTAGATGGTGTCAAGGTCCTCCCCTCCAGTGAGGTTGTCAACCTGGTTGGGATACTAGATGGTGTCAAGGTCCTCCCCTCCAGTGAGGTTGTCAACCTGGGTAGGATACTAGATGGTGTCAAGGTCCTCCCCTCCAGTGAGGTTGTCAACCTGGTTGGGATACTAGATGGTGTCAAGGTCCTCCCCTCCAGTGAGGTTGTCAACCTGGTTGGGATACTAGATGGTGTCAAGGTCCTCCCCTCCAGTGAGGTTGTCAACCTGGGTGGGATATTTGACATTCAGCTGTCGATTGAGGCTCACATCAAGAGTGTGACCAAAGTCTCATTCTTCAGTCAGTGGAACATGGTCAGGTAACGACCTATGCTGTCACAACCTGCAGCTTATCCAGTCAGCCACGCCTTTATTTCATCCCGACTGGACTATTGTAATGTCCTGTTTGTTGGCACATCTGACATCTGACAAGTGTCTAAATAGGCTACAACACCCATCAACTACAAATCCTGGGTCACACCTACCAAGATAGTACCTGTCTGACCTAAGCCTACCCTCCTG
The DNA here is from genome assembly GCF_016432855.1 of Salvelinus namaycush. Taxonomy (NCBI): domain Eukaryota; kingdom Metazoa; phylum Chordata; class Actinopteri; order Salmoniformes; family Salmonidae; genus Salvelinus; species Salvelinus namaycush. The sequence continues at coordinate 36,388,890 of NC_052339.1, read as the reverse complement.
CCCTACACGCACCCTTCATTCCTCCACGTCCATCTCCCTTCATCATACCACCCTTCTCTCCTCCAGGTCCATCTCCCTTCAGCAGCCCCACATCAGACCATCATTCACTCCTCCAGGTCCGTCTCCCTTCAGCAGGCCCACATCAGACCACCCTTCTCTCCTCCAGGTCCATCTCCCTTCAGCAGGCCCACATCAGACCACCCTTCTCTCCTCCAGGTCCATCTCCCTTCAGCAGGCCCACATCAGACCACCCTTCTCTCCTCCAGGTCTGTCTCCCTTCAGCAGACACTATTAGGGCTGCAGAGTCTCTGTCCTCTTTAAGACATAGCTTAAGACCGTGCTGGTCAGAAAAGCTTTTAAGGACCTCTGATAATTCTGTTCTCATGTCCTCCAGATCTGACAACACCTGTATAAAGCTTTGATTGTTCTCTTTGTTCTATATTCTGTGTTTTGAATTGTTTTAATTATAATGATTTATTTTTTTAAATAAGAATGAGTGTGAGAAAAGCAGTTTACAAATTAATTGAATTATTCTTATTTTTTATTGTTGTTGTTACTTTCGTCATGAAGGAGCAAGAGACTGTTGTCATGGTAACCTGACAGCTGCATGTTCTAAATTCCTCTGACATTCATTCATTCATTCATTCTTCAGAGCTTCCACTGTTTTCCTTTTCTTCACATTCACAACAGTAAGTTAACAGCTTTCCATTGCCTACTTGTAAATAATTTGTAAATAATGACTTTTGTATTTTCCTGTTATGGTGAATAAAAAGTTTTCTACTGAAAACATTGTCAGATATGTTCTGGTATTTATATGAGTTGGGTAGAAAAATGTAAAATAAACCCATTATTAATGTGTTTATGCATGTCCTAAGAAACAATATAAAATATAATAACATATAGTGTCTTCAGAAAGTAGAGACTTTATCCACCTGTTGTTGTTACAGCCTGAATAAAACATTTATTTAATATCACTGGCCTATATATTATTAACTTGTATTTTATCAGGGAAGCCCAATGATGCACTGAGAGCACAAGGTAAAAATATAACAAGATCCAATAACAAGTACATGTCACGCCCTGAACATAGAGAGGTTCTCTATGGTGTTGAAGGTCAGGGCGTGACAAGGGGGTGTTCTAGTCGATTTATTTCTATGTTTGGGATTGAGTATGGTTCCCAATTAGAGGCAGCTGATTATCGTTGTCTCCAATTGGGGCTCATACTTGAAGGTGTCCCTGTTCCCACCTGCGTTTGTGGGAGAATGTTTTGTGTGAGTGCATTCAGCACCACGTAGTTCACGGTCGTTGTATGTTTATTGTTTTTTTGTTTAAGTTTTCACTGAAAATAAAGATTTGGAACTGAGCACACGCCTTTGTCCGTCCATTAAGACGACCGTGACATTACACCAGAACGTCACCAACATCACAGCAAAGTGCACCTTTCTCAGCCAACCTGGTCAAATAATGGTTCAAATATTTGTATTTTTATTTTAACTATTGTTCGATGGGTAAAACTTCCTTGAATACCTCTGGTTGATCCTGCATCTATTGTAGATAGTAATCATATGCCTATGAACCAGAGTTACACTGTTAGCACTGAGGCCTGCCCTAGTAGGAAGTCCACTGTTAGCACTGAGGCCTGCCCTAGTAGGAAGTCCACTGCGTGCAGCTCACCCTGATTTATCAACTGAAATATAAATAACATGAGCATGTCTACCTCCTATAAGTTTCCCAGTTAAAGCATTAAGAACAATCAAGCTTCCCAGAAAGTACAAATATTCCACATGAACATGAGAAACAAGGTTCACGAAGTCCATATAGACTGGCTTTCATCAGGCTGCCCACTCTAGAAAAAAGCTTCAAACTGCAACCAGTGCCTGTAACCTGGTTCAGGTTAGCAGTCAACCTACCAGGGAATGGAACATTACAACCATGAAATCATCATGTTATAGTTCCACCTGTCACCACAGGGTGGCAGAGACAGTCCTAGAGACATTAACGACACTCAGGTGTGTCCAATTTACTCAATATGATTTCCCTGTTAAAAAAAAGGTGTGTTTTCTGTTGTCCTTTGTAGAAGCTTGAATTGTTTACAGTGTACGGTCGTTTCCTGAGGTTTCGAGACTTAGTGTTTGTTGTTTTTTCAAGTGTACTGTGATCCTGCGGCTGCTGTTTCTCAGTGAAGTATTATGTATTTCCAAACCACTGATTCCTCATCTTGTCTCTTCTCTGCACCTGGGTCCAACCTCACCACGTCACACATCTATTGATCATATCTTTACTAATGGTGCGGAAATTAGCGTTCAAGCAGTTTCCAAAACCATCGCATGTAGTGATCACAATATAGTAACCATATCTAGGAAAACCAAAGTTCCAAAGGCTGGGCCTAATATAGTGTATAAGAGGTCTTACAATACGTTTTGTAGTGATTATTATGTTGACAATGTGAAGAATATTTGCTGGTCTGTGGTGTGTAATGAGGAGCAACCAGATGCTGCTCTTGACACATTTCTGAAATTGCTTATCCCAGTTACTAATAAGCATGCACTCATTAAAAACATGACTAAAAACTGTTAAATCTCCTTGGATTGATGAGGAATTGAAAATATGTATTGGTTGAGAGGGATGAGGCCAAAGGTATGGCAAATAAGTTTGGCAGCACAATCAATTGGCAAATGTACTGCAAACTGAGAAATCATGTGACTAAACTGAATAAAAACAATAAACTATGAAACAAAGATGAATGGTACAAAGAATGATAGTCAAAAGCTTTGGACCACAGAAGGATACACCTTAAATTAAATGTTGGTTTAAAGGGAAGACTAAGCTCCATCATTGACATACCCAAATCTAACAGCCTGAAGCTCAGGACCTGAAGCAAGGATATGCATATGCTTGATACCATTTGAAAGGAAACACTTTGAACTATGTGGAAATGTGAAATGAATGTAGGAGAATATAACACAATAGATCTGGCAAAAAAGATAACAAAAAAACATGTTTTTTAGTAAATATTTTGTACCGTCTTTGAAATGCAAAAGAAAGGACGTAAAGTCTTATTATAGCCCAGTCGCAATTTAGCCACAAGATGGCAGCAGTGTATGTGCAAAGTTTTAGACTGATCCAATGAAACATTGCACAACTGTTCAAAATATTGTACCAAGACTGCCCAAATGTGCCTAATGGGTTTATTAATACATTTTTAAGTTCATTTTCGTGCACTCTCCTCAAACAATAGCATGGTATTTTTTCACTGTAATAGCTACTATAAATTGGACAGTGCAGTTAGATTAACAAGAATGTACTGTAAGCTTTCTGCCCATATCAGAAATGTCCTAGGATTTTTTGGGGTTACTTACAACCTCATGCTAATCACATTAGCCTATGTTAGCTAAACCGTCCCACGGGCTGCGACACCAATCCCGTAGAGGTTATTTATTTTTTCATTGGCAAGATAAGAAAACTTAGGCATGACATGCCAGCAATAAAAGGTGACACTGCACATCCTAGTATAACTGACCAAATTATGAATACACCCCACAAAGTGAAAGTAGGAAATGTTTGCAAATGTAGTAAAATACATAACAGAAATACCTTATTTACATACATTTTCAGACCCTGCTATGAGACCCAAAATTGAGCTCAGGTGCATCCTGTTTCCATTGATCATCCTAAAATATTTCTACAACTTGATTGGAGTCCATCTGTGGAAATTTCAATTGATTGGACATGATTTGGAAAGGCACACACCTGTCTATGTAAGGTCATACAGTTGACAGTGCATGTCAGAGAAAAAAACCAAGTCCTGAGGTTAAAGGAATTGTCCGTAGAGCTCCGAGACAGAATTGTGTCGAGGCACAGATCTGGGGAAGGGAACCAAAACACTTCTGCAGCATTGAAGGTCCCCATGAACACAGTGGCCTCCATCCCTCTTAAATGGAAGAAGTTTGGAATCACCAAGACTCTTCCTAGAGCTGGCCGCCCGGCCAAACTGAGCAATCGGAGGAGAAGGGCCTTGGTCAGGGAGGTGACCAAGAAACCGATGGTCTCTCTGACAGAGCTCCAGAGTTCCTCTGTTGAGATGGGAGAACCTTCCAGAAGGACAGCCATCTCTGCAGAACTTCACCAATCAGGCCTTTATGGTAGAGTGGTCAGACGGAAGCCACTCCTCAGTAAAAGGCACATGACAGGCACATCCACATCCTAAAAAGCACATCCTTCTTTTAAAAAAATCCATATAGCTTAGCAGAACCATAAATTACTTGGTAATAGGAAATACATTTATTTCCATGACATCTTTAAAAAGCAATTTTGGGTTGACCGATTTTGAAACTTAAAAATAGATCTAACTTAAAAGTTACCACAGATATTACACAGAGGGATACACCTGGGGCAGGCCACAGATATTACACAGAGGGATATACCCGGGGCAGACCACAGATATTACACAGAGAGATATACCTAGGGCAGACCACAGAAACTACACAGAGGGATATAGCTATATACCTACCTACTGATATATATATATATATATGAACGTTTGAACATCTTGTCCATGTTCTGTTATAATCTCCACCCGGCACAGCCAGAAGAGGACTGGCCACCCCTCATAGCCTGGTTCCTCTCTAGGTTTCTTCCTAGGTTTTGGCCTTTCTAGGGAGTTTTTCCTAGCCACCGTGCTTCGACACCTGCATTAATTGCTGTTTGGGGTTTTAGGCAGGGTTTCTGTACAGCACTTTGAGATATCAGCTGATGTAAGAAGGCCTTTATAAATACATTTGATTGATTGACCTATTGGATTGCTGCACCGCCTGGCTCTGTAGGAACCCCCACACCCTCCCACCCCCCTTTCGTGCAGGCCACACACACACACACACACACACACACACACACACACACACACACACACACACACACACACACACACACACACACACACACACACACACACACATACACACACACACACAGGGACCAGAGTCAGAGCGAACGCAATTGTAGCGGAGAGAAAAGCAGCGTCAGGCTAGGGACAAACAGGCACAACAGGATAACAAGATTTATGCAGGAACAAACGCCTTGAAACGCAGACTTACTGAGCAGAGGCTACGAACTGGCAGCGTGGAAGTGGCAGGGCTGAGTATTTGAAGAGGTCTTGATTATGGAACAGGTTGCAGCTGTTGGGGATCTGTTCTGACTCCAGCACACCTGTCTCTGCCCACACACACACACACACACACACACACACACACACACACACGCACACACACATGCACACACACACACAGACACACACACACACACACACACACACACACAGTCCCCTACCTGACATGAACAGACACCGTTTCTGCTCATCCAATGACTGGATCCTGTCGACACACTTCATGCCTGATGACCTCATCTTTTAGAAACACAGACAGACTGTGTCAATGACCTCACCTTTCAGAAACACAGACAGACTGTGTGTGTGTGTGTGTGTGTGTGTGTGTGTGTGTGTGTGTGTGTGTGTGTCTGTGTGTGTGTGTGTGTGTGTGTGTGTGTGTGTGTGTGTGTGTGTGTGTCTGTGTGTGTGTGTCTGTGTGTGTGTGTGTGTGTGTGTGTGTGTGTGTGTGTGTGTGTGTCTGTGTGTGTGTGTGTGTGTGTGCGTGTGTGTGTGTGTGTGTGTGTGTGTGTGTGTGTGTGTGTGTCTGTGTGTGTGTGTGTGTGTGTGTGTGTGTCTGTGTGTGTGTGTGTGTGTGTGTGTGTGCCTGTCCGTGCGTGCGTGCGTCTGGACCGTGTGCTGTAGTAATTACCAGGAATTAGCAGTAGTAGATCCTAACACGATGGGTCATTCTATTGAACTGTGTGCCAACAGGTGATGAGTTCATAGACAGGCCTTCACTCCACTGAGCCCTTATTGACTGGCTACTGACAAAGCTGTCAATGTTTCGTAAGACCAGGCTTATAGATATTATCTTCACTGCTCATCACAAATCGACATCTTAATTACATATGTTCATTTCACCTTTAAGTCATGCATTCTGAGAAAATTAAAGTTACATTTGTCCTTGTGGTCTTTCTTTTTGTACGGAGTTGTAACATAAGGTATGACATATGTGAGATATGTGGTTGTGGAGACGAGCCATCTTCAAATGAACGCTCCAAATGCACTGCAGTCTGGATTAGAGTTTCTTCTAAATGTAAATGTAGATGTAACATCGTCTTCTTGAGCATTACGAGCAAATATGAACAAATGCTTTGACTAAAAAAGACTCAATCTGGAGGTTAACTGTCCGGTGAGATAGATGAGGTGAGGTAGATGAGGTGAGGTAGATGAGGTGAGGTAGATGAGGTGAGGTAGATGAGGTGAGATAGATGAGGTGAGGTAGATGAGGTGAGATAGATGAGGTGAGGTAGATGAGGTGAGATAGATGAGGTGAGATAGATGAGGTGAGATAGATGAGGTGAGATAGATGAGGTGAGGTAGATGAGGTGAGGTAGATGAGGTGAGGTAGATGAGGTGAGGTAGATGGGGTGATGAGGATAGATAGGTGAGATAGAGAACAGAATGTAGTCTAGTCACTAGTCACTGCCTGTGTCCCTGCATATATCCCCATCAGGCAGAGTACGGGACAGCTCAGGAGAGCCGCGAGGACCCCAGCTCCCTGCACGGAAGGTCATTATGTACAAACACGCCGGTACTGGTGACATTTATCAGACACAAAGAGACCAATGAGAGCCAATACCGAGCCGCATCAGCCTGACTCTGGGTGACGGGGGGAGATCGGACCGCCCTAGCCCGGTGCTGTCTGTCTCTGGATGACAGGGGGAGATCGGACCGCACTAGCCCGGTGCTGTCTGTCTCTGGGTGACAGGGGGAGATCGGACCGCCGTAGCCCGGTGCTGTCTGTCTCTGGGTGACAGGGGGAGATCGGACCGCCCTAGCCCGGTGCTGTCTGTCTCTGGGTGACAGGGGGAGATCGGAACGCACTAGCCCGGTGCTGTCTGTCTCTGGGTGACAGGGTGAGATCGGACCGCCGTAGCCCGGTGCTGTCTGTCTCTGGGTGACAGGAGGAGATCGGACCGCCCTAGCCCGGTGCTGTCTGTCTCTGGGTGACAGGGGGAGATCGGACCGCCGTAGCCCGGTGCTGTCTGTCTCTGGGTGACAGGGGGAGATCGGACCGCCCTAGCCCGGTGCTGTCTGTCTCTGGGTGACGGGGTGAGATCGGACAGCCGTAGCCCGGTGCTGTCTGTCTCTGGGTGACAGGGGGAGATCGGACCGCCGTAGCCCGGTGCTGTCTGTCTCTGGGTGACAGGGGGAGATCGGACCGCACTAGCCCGGTGCTGTCTGTCTCTGGGTGACAGGGGGAGATCGGACCGCCGTAGCCCGGTGCTGTCTGTCTCTGGGTGACAGGGGGAGATCGGACCGCACTAGCCCGGTGCTGTCTGTCTCTGGGTGACAGGGGGAGATCGGAACGCCGTAGCCCGTTGTTGTCTGTCTCTGGGTGACGAATTGATCTCAGTGTATTACAAAGAGTTACTACTAACACTACCTCTCTCATTATCTCATGAAGGGAAGATTTTCTGACTCTTCAAGTGATGCCTATTTGTGGATATTATTTACACGACCGACCCAGGAATTCAGTGTGCTCTGTACCATCCCCTGCCTTCTATCCAGACCTTCTGTGAGGCCCCAGTTGCATTCCTCCTCCCTGCTGATGAGAGACTGCCTGGGTCTTGCACTAATGAATCGCTATTATTATTAAATGATGTTTGCGGATTATGACCCAGTTTGGGCCCAATGAAATGCAGCAGGAATACTAAATCCACAAAGTCTAATACATCTACGACTACAGGCAGCAGGAAAGGAGGTTAAGGAGTTGTTTCACTGGGGTGTTAGATGCCTGAGGACACGAGAGCAAAGGAAAGGAAAGGAGGGAGAGAGAGAGGGACATGAGAGTGAGGGGGAACACTATATTTATGGCTCACTGCCGCCACTATGTGGTCTGAAGAGAAACTACAGTTTATTTTCTGGGGAAATTATAATATAATCTTTTACAAATATATCATGTTTGCGGTGACATACAGTACCAGTCAAAAGTTTGGACACACCTACTCATTGCAGGGTTTTTTATTTGTTTAGCTATTTTCTACATTGTAGAATAATAGTGAAGAAAGACATCTATGAAATAACACAAATAGGAACCATGTAGTAACCAAAAACGTGTTAAACAAATCAAAATATATTTTCTATTTGAGATCCTTGGCATTCTCTCAACCAGCTTCATGAGGTAGTCACCTATAATGCATTTCATTTAACAGGCGTGCCTTGTTAAAAGTTGATTTGTGGAATTTATTTTCTTCTTAATGGGTTTCAGCCAATCAGTTATGTTGTGACAAGGTAGGGGTGTTATTAAGAAGATACGCCTATTTGGTAAAAGTCCATATTGTGGCAAGAACAACTCAAATAAGCATAGAGAAATGACAGTCCATCATTCTTTTAAGACATGAAGGTCAGTCAACGTGGAAAATGTCAACATCTTTGAAAGTTTATTCAAGGGCAGTCGCAAAAACCATCAAGCGCTATAATGAAACTGGCTCTCATGAGGACCGCCACAGAAAAGGAAGACCCAGAGTTACCTCTGCTGCAGAGGATAAGTTAATTAGAGTTAACTGCACCTCAGATTGCAGCCCAAATAAATGCCTCACAGAATAGAAGTAACAGACACATCTCAACATCAGCTGTTCAGAGGAGACTGCGTGAATCAGGCCTTCATGGTTGAATTGATGTAAAGAAACCACTACTAAAGGACATCAATAATAAGAAGAGACTTGCTTGGGTCAAGAAACACGAGCAATGGACATTAGACCGGTGGAAATCTGTCCTTTGGTCTGATGAGTCCAAATTTGAGGTTTTTGGTTCCAACCGTTGTGTCTTTGTGAGATGCAGAGTAGGTGAACGGATGATCTCCGCGTGTGTGGTTCCCACCATGAAGCATGGAGGAGGAGGTGTGCTGGTTTGGGGGGGGGTTGCTGGTGACACTGTCTGAGATTTATTTAAAATTCAAGGCACACTTAACCATCATGGCTACCACAGCATTCTGCAGCGATACTCCATCCCATCTGTTTTGCGCTTAGTGGCACTATCATTTGCTTTTCAACAGGACAACGACCCAAAACACACCTCCGTGCTGTGTAAAGGCTATTTGACCAAGAAGGAGAGTGATTGAGTGCTGCATCAGATGACCTGGCCTCCACAATCACCCGACCTCAACCCAATTGAGATGGTGTGGGATGAGTCTAAACGCAGAATGAAGGAAAAGCAGCCAATATGTGCTCAGCATATATGGGAACTCCTTCAAGACTGTTGGAAAAGCATTCCTCATGAAACTGGTTGAGAGAATGCCAAGAGTGTGCAAAGCTGTCATCAAGGCAAAGGGTGGCTACTTTGAAGAATCTAAAATCTTTGATTTGTTTAACACTTTTCTGGTTACTACATGCTTCCATATGTGTTATTTCATAGTTTGATGTCCTCGCTATTATTCTACAATGTAGAAAATAGTAAAAATAAAGTAAAATCCATGAATAAATAAGTGTGTCCAAACTTTTGAATGTTACTGTATATAGAAGTATATAAGTACTGTCTTGATGTTTGATGTGAGTGTGTAATACAGAAACACATAAAATAAAATGTGTGAATTTATGTATACCAACTGATTTTAAATGGGTTTATGAAATTCGGGTTCATGTGTCTACCGTCTCCAGCCACTAGGGGGCAGAAGACTTCTGGTAGGACTATGTGTCTTCCGTCTCCAGCCACTAGGGGTCAGAAGACTTCTGGTAGGACTATGTGTCTACCGTCTCCAGCCACTAGGGGGCAGAAGACTTCTGGTAGGACTATGTGTCTTCCGGCTCCAGCCACTAGGGGGCAGAAGACTTCTGGTAGGACTATGTGTCTTCCGTCTCCAGCCACTAGGGGGCAGAAGACTTCTGGTAGGACTATGTGTCTTCCGTTTCCAGCCACTAGTGGTGGTTATATTTAAATATATATATTTTTAATCCCAGCCCCTGTCCCCGCCTTTTGGTAGGCCATCATTGTAAATAAGAATTTGTTCTGAACTGACTTGCCTAGTTAAATAAAGGTTAAATAAAATATATAAATAAATAAATAAAAGGGGGCAGAATACTTCAGGTAGGAATATATGTCTTCCATCTCCATCCACTAGGGGGCAGACTACTTCAGGTAGGAATATATGTCTTCCATCTTCATCCACTAGGGGGCAGAAGACTTCAGGTAGGAATATATGTCTTCCATCTCCATCCATTAGGGGGCAGAAGACTTCAGGTAGGAATATGTCTTCCATCTCCATCCACTAGGGGGCAGAAGACTTCAGGTAGGAATATATGTCTTCCATCTCCATCCACTAGGGGGCAGAAGACTTCAGGTAGGAATATATGTCTTCCATCTCCATTCACTAGGGGGCAGAAGACTTCAGGTAGGAATATATGTCTTCCATCTCCATCCACTAGGGGGCAGAATACTTCAGGTACTTACTTTTCCATTGGATAAAATACATTAATCTCTTTCTTTACAGTCTACTTTCTCTTGTTGTGTTCTGGATCAGAAGAATACTGAGCATTGGTTCTAGTGATTGAGATGTTTCATTATGTTGACAGTAGAATTCAGTCAGAACTTCAAGCTCATTCTTCACATTGGTTATTAACCATTATTTAATCTTCTCTATCCTTCATCAAATCCTGTCTCTTTTGAACTATTGTAATGCAGTGAGCCAGGATGAGACAGTCCACAGTTACACATTGTGGCTTGGAGCCAGGATAGGACAGTACTCAGTGACACGGTGTGGCTTTGAGCCAGGATGAGACAGTACACAGTGAGCCAGGAGGAGACAGTACTCAGTGAGCCAGGAGGAGACAGTACTCAGTGATGCAGGAAGAGACAGTACTCAGTGAGCCAGGAGGAGACAGTACTCAGTGAGCCAGGAAGAGACAGTACTCAGTGAGCCAGGATGAGACAGTACACAGTGAGCCAGGATGAGACAGTACTCAGTGAGCCAGGATGAGACAGTACACAGTGAGCCAGGAGGAGACAGTACTCAGTGAGCCAGGATGAGACAGTACTCAGTGAGCAAGAATGAGACAGTACACAGTGAGCCAGGAGGAGACAGTACTCAGTGAGCAAGAATGAGACAGTACACAGTGAGCCAGGATGAGATAGTACTCAGTGAGCCAGGATGAGACAGTACACAGTGAGCCAGGAGGAGACAGTACTCAGTGAGCCAGGATGAGACAGTACTCAGTGAGCAAGAATGAGACAGTACACAGTGAGCCAGGAGGAGACAGTACTCAGTGAGCCAGGAGGAGACAGTACTTAGTGATCCAGGATGAGACAGTACTCAGTGAGCAAGAATGAGACAGTACACAGTGAGCCAGGAGGAGACAGTACACAGTGAGCCAGGATGAGACAGTACTCAGTGAGCCAGGATGAGACAGTACTCAGTGAGCAAGAATGAGACAGTACTCAGTGAGCAAGAATGAGACAGTACTCAGTGAGCCAGAATGAGAAAGTACTCAGTGATTCAGGAAGAGACAGTACTCAGTGAGCCAGGATGAGACAGTACTCAGTGAGCCAGGATGAGACAGTACTCAGTGAGCAAGAATGAGACAGTACTCAGTGAGCCAGGATGAGACAGTACACAGTGAGCCAGGATGAGACAGTACTCAGTGAGCAAGAATGAGACAGTACTCAGTGAGCAAGAATGAGACAGTACTCAGTGAGCCAGAATGAGAAAGTACTCAGTGATTCAGGAAGAGACAGTACTCAGTGAGCCAGGATGAGACAGTACACAGTGAGCCAGGATGAGACAGTACTCAGTGAGCCAGGATGAGACGGTACACAGTGAGCCAGGATGAGACAGTACACAGTGAGCCAGGAGGAGACAGTACTCAGTGAGCCAGGAGGAGACAGTACTCAGTGATGCAGGAAGAGACAGTACTCAGTGAGCCAGGAGGAGACAGTACTCAGTGAGCCAGGATGAGACAGTACTCAGTGAGCAAGAATGAGACAGTACTCAGTGAGCCAGGATGAGAAAGTACTCAGTGAGCCAGGATGAGAAAGTACTCAGTGAGCCAGGAGGAGACAGTACACAGTGAGCCAGGATGAGACAGTACTCAGTGAGCCAGGATGAGACAGTACTCAATGAGCCAGAATGAGACAGTACTCAGTGAGCCAGGATGAGACAGTACTCAGTGAGCCAGGATGAGACAGTACTCAGTGATTCAGGAAGAGACAGTACTCAGTGAGCCAGGATGAGACAGTATTCAGTGAGCCAGGATGAGACAGTACTCAATGAGCCAGGAGGAGACAGTACTCAGTGAACCAGGATGAGACAGTACTCAATGAGCCAGGAGGAGACTGTACTCAGTGAGCCAGAATGAGACAGTACTCAGTGAACAAGAATGAGACAGTACTCAGTGAGCCAGGATGAGAAAGTACTCAGTGAGCCAGAATGAGACAGTACTCAGTGAGCCAGGATGAGAAAGTACTCAGTGAGCCAGGATGAGAAAGTACTCAGTGAGCCAGGAGGAGACAGTACACAGTGAGCCAGGATGAGACAGTACTCAGTGAGCCAGGATGAGACAGTACTCAATGAGCCAGAATGAGACAGTACTCAGTGAGCCAGGATGAGACAGTACTCAGTGAGCCAGGATGAGACAGTACTCAGTGATTCAGGAAGAGACAGTACTCAGTGAGCCAGGATGAGACAGTATTCAGTGAGCCAGGATGAGACAGTACTCAATGAGCCAGGAGGAGACAGTACTCAGTGAACCAGGATGAGACAGTACTCAATGAGCCAGGAGGAGACTGTACTCAGTGAGCCAGAATGAGACAGTACTCAGTGAACAAGAATGAGACAGTACTCAATGAGCCAGAATGAGACAGTACACAGTGAGCTAGGAGGAGACAGTACTCAGTAAGCCAGGGTGAGACAGTACACAGTGAGCCAGAATGAGACAGTACTCAGTGAGCCAGGATGAAACAGTACTCAGTGACACCGTGTGGTTATGAGCCAGGATGAGACAGTCTGGTGTGCTTAGTGTCTGGTATGCTATGTGTTTCCTTCACACCACAGATACAATAGGAGAGAACCTACGCTCCAAAAAAAGTGCTATCTAGAACCTAAAAAGGTTCTTCAGCTTTCCCCATAGGAGAACCCTTTGAAGAACCCCACTTGTGAAGTGCTGATGGAGGAAAGCTGTAAAATCCATTAAAAACGACATGATTCATACAATCCGTGTTCGTCAGCTTCTGGAAAGGGAACTAAGTCAGTCTGACAACAGATCAGAAACCATTTTTCAGAATAATGTACATTTAAATGCATTTCCACTGTGAAGAGCAATAATGAAACACCTAATGTTACTGCCTGAATACAACTGAACGCAATGTATTATAATGCACTGCTGTCCAAGCGTGTTAAATAGCAGTATCACAATGTGAGGTGTTAACTACGGGCTTACAAAAAAAAGTGTTCTAAAAAGGATATTCGACTGTCCCCGTAGGATAACCATTTTGGGTTATTTTGGTAACATTAGGTGTTTCATTATTGCTCTTCACAGTGGAAATGCATTTAAATGTACATTATTCTGAAAAATGGTTTCTGATCTGTTGTCAGACTGACTTAGTTCCCTTTCCAGATGCTGACGAACACGGATTGTATGACTCATGTCGTTTTTAATGAATTGTGCAGCTTTCCTCCATCAGGCTAAAACGGGGGACATTCCCAGCAGCCTAAACGGGGATATGATATCACCGTCCACACTGACATGATTCATACGTTTCAGGAGTTCCATTCAGGTTTCCCCATCCGCCAGGTTTCCCTGTGTATGTGTGTTTTTTGTGCCCATAGAGTTGGCATTGGCCCTACATTCTAAAGTTGAAACCCTGTCTTTCAGCCTTGGCACAGCCTTGGCACAGCCAGCAGCTTCAACTGTCGACTGCTACCCTTTTACGTTGACTTCTCACACCCTCTAAACCTTTAAGACCACTGTGACCAGATGTTATGTTGCATTCCAAATGGTATCCTGGGCCCTATATAGTGCACTGTTTTTAACCAGAGCCCTATGGGCCCACTTTACAGGGAACAGGGGTGCCATTTCAGACACACCCTCAGAGTGCAAGCCAGATCTCCCTCCTGTTGCTCTTTCACAGATTATCTTGAGAAACCCAAGGCTTTCACATTAAGGACATTTTTAAAGGGCCTTGTAAAAGAGCTATGCCTATATTTTCGGGTTCATTATGATATTTAACCGGCTGGCTGCAGCTGTAGAGAGTATAGTGGCACAGATCTGGTGTTTTAGATGTGTGTGTTACATCTGCTCCTGCCACAGCCCTCTACTTCTCGTCCTGTGTCTCCTTGTCCTGCCGCCACTTCCCCAGTGCTCTCTCCCTCTCCCTCTGTGTGTGTGTGTGTGTGTGTGTGTGTGTGTGTGTGTGTGTGTGTGTGTGTGTGTGTGTGTGTGTGTGTGTGTGTGTGTGTGTGTGTGTGTGTGTGTGTGTGTGTGTGGGCAGAGACAGGTGTGCTTGAGTCAGAACAGATCCCCAACAGCTGCAACCTGTTCCATAATCAAGACCTCTTCAAATACTCAGCCCTGCCACTTCCACGCTGCCAGTTCGTAGCCTCTGCTCAGTAAGTCTGCGTTTCAAGGCGTTTGTTCCTGCATAAATCTTGTTATCCTGTTGTGCCTGTTTGTCCCTAGCCTGACGCTGCTTTTCTCTCCACTACAGTTCCGTTCGCTCTGACTCTGGTCCCTGTCTCCAGTCCCTCGTCTCGTCAGTCCTGCTTACCTTGCCCTGGACCCCCGCTCTACTGCTACCTTGGATTCCGCTCCGGACCTGCTTACCCTGCCCTGGACCCCCGCTCTACTGCTACCTTGGATTCCGCTCCGGACCTGCTTACCCTGCCCTGGACCCCGCTCTACTGCTACCTTGGATTCCGCTCCGGACCTGCTTACCCTGCCCTGGACCCCGCTCTACTGCTACCTTGGATTCTGCTCCGGACCTGCTTAACCTGCCCTGGACCCCGCTCTACTGCTACCTTGGATTCCGCTCCGGACCTGCTTACCCTGCCCTGGACCCCGCTCTACTGCTACCTTGGATTCCGCTCCGGACCTGCTTAACCTGCCCTGGACCCCGCTCTACTGCTACCTTGGATTCCGCTCCGGAACTGCTTAACCTGCCCTGGACCCCGCTCTACTGCTACCTTGGATTCCGCTCCGGACCTGCTTACCCTGCCCTGGACCCCGCTCTACTGCTACCTTGGATTCCGCTCCGGACCTGCTTACCCTGCCCTGGACCCCGCTCTACTGCTACCTTGGATTCCGCTCCGGACCTGCTTACCCTGCCCTGGACCCCGCTCTACTGCTACCTTAGATTCCGCTCCGGACCTGCTTACCCTGCCCTGGACCCCGCTCTACTGCTACCTTGGATTCCGCTCCGGACCTGCTTACCCTGCCCTGGACCCCGCTCTACTGCTACCTTGGATTCCGCTCCGGACCTGCTTACCCTGCCCTGGACCCCGCTCTACTGCTACCTTGGATTCCGCTCCGGACCTGCTTACCCTGCCCTGGACCCCACTCTACTGCTACCTTAGATTCCGCTCCGGACCTGCTTACCCTGCCCTGGACCCCGCTCTACTGCTACCTTAGATTCCGCTCCGGACCTGCTTACCCTGCCCTGGACCCCCGCTCTACTGCTACCTTAGATTCCGCTCCGGACCTGCTTACCCTGCCCTGGACCCCGCTCTACTGCTACCTTAGATTCCGCTCCGGACCTGCTTACCCTGCCCTGGACCCCGCTCTACTGCTACCTTGGATTCCGCTCCGGACCTGCTTAACCTGCCCTGGACCCCGCTCTACTGCTACCTTGGATTCCGCTCCGGACCTGCTTAACCTGCCCTGGACCCCGCTCTACTGCTACCTTGGATTCCGCTCCGGACCTGCTTAACCTGCCCTGGACCCCGCTCTACTGCTACCTTGGATTCCGCTCCGGACCTGCTTACCCTGCCCTGGACCCCGCTCTACTGCTACCTTGGATTCCGCTCCGGACCTGCTTACCCTGCCCTGGACCCCGCTCTACTGCTACCTTGGATTCCGCTCCGGACCTGCTTACCCTGCCCTGGACCCCGCTCTACTGCTACCTTGGATTCCGCTCCGGACCTGCTTACCCTGCCCTGGACCCCGCTCTACTGCTACCTTGGATTCCGCTCCGGACCTGCTTACCCTGCCCTGGACCCCGCTCTACTGCTACCTTAGATTCCGCTCCGGACCTGCTTACCCTGCCCTGGACCCCGCTCTACTGCTACCTTAGATTCCGCTCCGGACCTGCTTACCCTGCCCTGGACCCCCGCTCTACTGCTACCTTAGATTCCGCTCCGGACCTGCTTACCCTGCCCTGGACCCCGCTCTACTGCTACCTTGGATTCCGCTCCGGACCTGCTTACCCTGCCCTGGACCCCGCTCTACTGCTACCTTAGATTCCGCTCCGGACCTGCTTACCCTGCCCTGGACCCCGCTCTACTGCTACCTTGGATTCCGCTCCGGACCTGCTTACCCTGCCCTGGACCCCGCTCTACTGCTACCTTAGATTCCGCTCCGGACCTGCTTACCCTGCCCTGGACCCCGCTCTACTGCTACCTTGGATTCCGCTCCGGACCTGCTTACCCTGCCCTGGACCCCGCTCTACTGCTACCTTGGATTCCGCTCCGGACCTGCTTACCCTGCCCTGGACCCCGCTCTACTGCTACCTTGGATTCCGCTCCGGACCTGCTTACCCTGCCCTGGACCCCGCTCTACTGCTACCTTAGATTCCGCTCCGGACCTGCTTACCCTGCCCTGGACCCCGCTCTACTGCTACCTTGGATTCCGCTCCGGACCTGCTTACCCTGCCCTGGACCCCGCTCTACTGCTACCTTGGATTCCGCTCCGGACCTGCTTACCCTGCCCTGGACCCCGCTCTACTGCTACCTTGGATTCCGCTCCGGACCTGCTTACCCTGCCCTGGACCCCGCTCTACTGCTACCTTAGATTCCGCTCCGGACCTGCTTACCCTGCCCTGGACCCCGCTCTACTGCTACCTTAGATTCCGCTCCGGACCTGCTTACCCTGCCCTGGACCCCCGCTCTACTGCTACCTTAGATTCCGCTCCGGACCTGCTTACCCTGCCCTGGACCCCGCTCTACTGCTACCTTGGATTCCGCTCCGGACCTGCTTACCCTGCCCTGGACCCCGCTCTACTGCTACCTTAGATTCCGCTCCGGACCTGCTTACCCTGCCCTGGACCCCGCTCTACTGCTACCTTAGATTCCGCTCCGGACCTGCTTACCCTGCCCTGGACCCCTTGCCCCAGCCTCAGCTCCTGGTTCCCTGCTACCCACCTGAGCTTCCCCTGGCCTGCCACACACACACACACACACACACACACACACACACACACACACACACACACACACACACACACACACACACACACACACGCACTCCCCCCGCTTATCAATAAATGCCTTTGTTACCTTGTCCCTGTCTCCTCATCTGAGACTGCAACTTGGGTTCACCTGCTCCGCCCTGTGTAACAGTATTGCGGAGGAAAATACTACCCCCCCCCCCCCCCCCCCCGCCTCAACGTCAATAAAATGAAAGAGCTGTTCGTGGACTACAGGAGACAGCAGAGAGAGCATGTCCCCATCCACATGGACAGGGCCGCAGTGGACAGGGCCGCAGTGGACAGGGTAAAAAAAAACACATCACTGATGACCTGAAATGGTCCCTTCACACAGACAGTGTCTCTTCAACCTCAGGAGCAGCAGCGTAGCCTAGTGGTTAGAGCGTTGGGACTAGTAACCGAAAGGTTGCAAGTTCGAATCCCCGAGCTGACGAGGTACACATCTGTCGTTCTGCCCCTGAACAACCCACTGTTCCTAGGCCGCCGTCATTGAAAATAAGAATTTGTCCTTAACTAGTTAAATAAAGAATAAAAATTAAATTGCAACGTTGACTTAAGGAATGGGTGGAGATGGTTGGCATGAGAGAGGTGTTCTGCCATGGCACTGACCCCAGAACCACATCATTCTTGCTGTTAATGCATTACATATTCCTGGTCCATTAGCTTACACTTCATAAGGGTCTGATATGAAGCAGGAACTTTATGCATACATAATAACAACCAGAGATGTAATGATTACTGTAATAGTTTCCCCCGTATACTGTAGACCATTAGGCCTACGTGCAGATGGCAGGTAGCTATAGCAATTCTGTAAGGAGCCTTTGATAACATCGTTGGAATATCTGAATGGCAGTTCTCGAGGGTTATCTCTTGCCTCCTAAAGCCAACGACTCCAATGACCTGGACAGGTAATGCTTCATTTAGCCAGTCTTATCATCCATCTATAAACAGTTGCCACGCACTGACCACACGCCTTCCAGAAATGGTGTGTGTGTGTGTGTGTGTGTGTGTGTGTGTTCCTGACTTTAAAATGGCTTATAGTAATTATTATAGTGTAGCAGAGACTGCCTAGCCTGATGGCTACATTATTCTGCTGCTCTGTAGTACAACAGAGACTGCCTAGCCTGATGACTACATTATTCTGCTGCCCTGTAGTACAGCAGAGACTGCCTAGCCTGATGGCTATATTATGCTGCTGCCCTGTAGTACAGCAGAGACTGCCTAACCTGGCGACTACATTATTCTGCTGCTCTGTAGTACAGCAGAGACTGCCTAGCCTGGCGACTACATTATTCTGCTGCTCTGTAGTACAGCAGAGACTGCCTAGCCTGATGGCTACATTATTCTGCTGCTCTGTAATACAGCAGAGACTGCCTAGCCTGGCGACTACATTATTCTGCTGCTCTGTAGTACAGCAGAGACTGCCTAGCCTGATGGCTACATTATTATGCTGCCCTGTAGTACAGCAGAGACTGCCTAGCCTGATGACTATATTATTCTGCTGCTCTGTAGTACAGCAGAGACTGCCTAGCCTGGTGACTACATTATTCTGCTGCCCTGTAGTACAGCAGAGACTGCCTAGCCTGATGGCTACATTATTCTTCTGCCCTGTAGTACAGCAGAGACTGCCTAGCCTGATGACTACATTATTCTGTTGCTCTGTAGTACAGCAGAGACTGCCTAGCCTGATGGCTACATTATTCTGCTGCTCTGTAGTACAGCAGAGACTGCCTAGCCTGATGACTACATTATGCTGCTGCCCTGTAGTACAACAGAGACTGCCTAGCCTGATGACTACATTATTCTGCTGCTCTGTAGTACAGCAGAGACTGCCTAGCCTGATGGCTACATTATGCTGCTGCCCTGTAATACAGCAGAGACTGCCTAGCCTGATGGCTACATTATTCTGCTGCTCTGTAGTACAACAGAGACTGCCTAGCCTGATGACTACATTATTCTGCTGCTCTGTAGTACAGCAGAGACTGCCTAGCCTGGTGACTACATTATGCTGCTGCCCTGTAGTACAGCAGAGACTGCCTAGCCTGGTGACTACATTATTCTGCTGCTCTGTAGTACAGCAGAGACTGCCTAGCCTGATGGCTACATTATTCTGCTGCTCTGTAGTACAACAGAGACTGCCTAGCCTGATGACTACATTATTCTGCTGCTCTGTAGTACAGCAGAGACTGCCTAGCCTGGTGACTACATTATTCTGCTGCCCTGTAGTACAGCAGAGACTGCCTAGCCTGATGGCTACATTATTCTGCTGCTCTGTAGTACAACAGAGACTGCCTAGCCTGATGGCTACATTATTCTGCTGCTCTGTAGTACAACAGAGACTGCCTAGCCTGATGGCTACATTATTCTGCTGCTCTGTAGTACAGCAGAGACTGCCTAGCCTGGCGACTACATTATTCTGCTGCCCTGTAGTACAACAGAGACTGCCTAGCCTGATGACTACATTATTCTGCTGCCCTGTAATACAGCAGAGACTGCCTAGCCTGATGGCTACATTATTCTGCTGCTCTGTAGTACAACAGAGACTGCCTAGCCTGATGACTACATTATTCTGCTGCTCTGTAGTACAGCAGAGACTGCCTAGCCTGGTGACTATATTATTCTGCTGCTCTGTAGTACAGCAGAGACTGCCTAGCCTGGCGACTACATTATTCTGCTGCCCTGTAGTACAGCAGAGACTGCCTAGCCTGATGGCTACATTATTCTGCTGCTCTGTAATACAGCAGAGACTGCCTAGCCTGATGGCTACATTATTATGCTGCCCTGTAGTACAGCAGAGACTGCCTAGCCTGATGACTATATTATTCTGCTGCTCTGTAGTACAGCAGAGACTGCCTAGCCTGGTGACTACATTATTCTGCTGCCCTGTAGTACAGCAGAGACTGCCTAGCCTGATGGCTACATTATTCTTCTGCCCTGTAGTACAGCAGAGACTGCCTAGCCTGATGACTACATTATTCTGTTGCTCTGTAGTACAGCAGAGACTGCCTAGCCTGATGGCTACATTATTCTGCTGCTCTGTAGTACAGCAGAGACTGCCTAGCCTGATGACTACATTATGCTGCTGCCCTGTAGTACAACAGAGACTGCCTAGCCTGGTGACTACATTATTCTGCTGCCCTGTAGTACAGCAGAGACTGCCTAGCCTGATGGCTACATTATTCTTCTGCCCTGTAGTACAGCAGAGACTGCCTAGCCTGATGACTACATTATTCTGTTGCTCTGTAGTACAGCAGAGACTGCCTAGCCTGATGGCTACATTATTCTGCTGCTCTGTAGTACAGCAGAGACTGCCTAGCCTGATGACTACATTATGCTGCTGCCCTGTAGTACAACAGAGACTGCCTAGCCTGATGACTACATTATTCTGCTGCTCTGTAGTACAGCAGAGACTGCCTAGCCTGATGGCTACATTATGCTGCTGCCCTGTAATACAGCAGAGACTGCCTAGCCTGATGGCTACATTATTCTGCTGCTCTGTAGTACAACAGAGACTGCCTAGCCTGATGACTACATTATTCTGCTGCTCTGTAGTACAGCAGAGACTGCCTAGCCTGGTGACTACATTATGCTGCTGCCCTGTAGTACAGCAGAGACTGCCTAGCCTGGTGACTACATTATTCTGCTGCTCTGTAGTACAGCAGAGACTGCCTAGCCTGATGGCTACATTATTCTGCTGCTCTGTAGTACAACAGAGACTGCCTAGCCTGATGACTACATTATTCTGCTGCTCTGTAGTACAGCAGAGACTGCCTAGCCTGGTGACTACATTATTCTGCTGCCCTGTAGTACAGCAGAGACTGCCTAGCCTGATGGCTACATTATTCTGCTGCTCTGTAGTACAACAGAGACTGCCTAGCCTGATGGCTACATTATTCTGCTGCTCTGTAGTACAACAGAGACTGCCTAGCCTGATGGCTACATTATTCTGCTGCTCTGTAGTACAGCAGAGACTGCCTAGCCTGGCGACTACATTATTCTGCTGCCCTGTAGTACAACAGAGACTGCCTAGCCTGATGACTACATTATTCTGCTGCCCTGTAATACAGCAGAGACTGCCTAGCCTGATGGCTACATTATTCTGCTGCTCTGTAGTACAACAGAGACTGCCTAGCCTGATGACTACATTATTCTGCTGCTCTGTAGTACAGCAGAGACTGCCTAGCCTGGTGACTATATTATTCTGCTGCTCTGTAGTACAGCAGAGACTGCCTAGCCTGGCGACTACATTATTCTGCTGCCCTGTAGTACAGCAGAGACTGCCTAGCCTGATGGCTACATTATTCTGCTGCTCTGTAATACAGCAGAGACTGCCTAGCCTGATGGCTACATTATTATGCTGCCCTGTAGTACAGCAGAGACTGCCTAGCCTGATGACTATATTATTCTGCTGCTCTGTAGTACAGCAGAGACTGCCTAGCCTGGTGACTACATTATTCTGCTGCCCTGTAGTACAGCAGAGACTGCCTAGCCTGATGGCTACATTATTCTTCTGCCCTGTAGTACAGCAGAGACTGCCTAGCCTGATGACTACATTATTCTGTTGCTCTGTAGTACAGCAGAGACTGCCTAGCCTGATGGCTACATTATTCTGCTGCTCTGTAGTACAGCAGAGACTGCCTAGCCTGATGACTACATTATGCTGCTGCCCTGTAGTACAACAGAGACTGCCTAGCCTGGTGACTACATTATTCTGCTGCCCTGTAGTACAGCAGAGACTGCCTAGCCTGATGGCTACATTATTCTTCTGCCCTGTAGTACAGCAGAGACTGCCTAGCCTGATGACTACATTATTCTGTTGCTCTGTAGTACAGCAGAGACTGCCTAGCCTGATGGCTACATTATTCTGCTGCTCTGTAGTACAGCAGAGACTGCCTAGCCTGATGACTACATTATGCTGCTGCCCTGTAGTACAACAGAGACTGCCTAGCCTGATGACTACATTATTCTGCTGCTCTGTAGTACAGCAGAGACTGCCTAGCCTGATGGCTACATTATGCTGCTGCCCTGTAATACAGCAGAGACTGCCTAGCCTGATGGCTACATTATTCTGCTGCTCTGTAGTACAACAGAGACTGCCTAGCCTGATGACTACATTATTCTGCTGCTCTGTAGTACAGCAGAGACTGCCTAGCCTGGTGACTACATTATGCTGCTGCCCTGTAGTACAGCAGAGACTGCCTAGCCTGGTGACTACATTATTCTGCTGCTCTGTAGTACAGCAGAGACTGCCTAGCCTGATGGCTACATTATTCTGCTGCTCTGTAGTACAACAGAGACTGCCTAGCCTGATGACTACATTATTCTGCTGCTCTGTAGTACAGCAGAGACTGCCTAGCCTGGTGACTACATTATTCTGCTGCCCTGTAGTACAGCAGAGACTGCCTAGCCTGATGCTACATTATTCTGCTGCTCTGAGTACAACAGAGACTGCCTAGCCTGATGGCTACATTATTCTGCTGCTCTGTAGTACACAGAGACTGCCTAGCCTGATGGCTACATTATTCTGCTGCTCTGTAGTACACAGAGACTGCCTAGCCTGGCGACTACATTATTCTGCTGCCCTGTAGTACAACAGAGACTGCCTAGCCTGATGACTACATTATTCTGCTGCCCTGTAATACAGCAGAGACTGCCTAGCCTGATGGCTACATTATTCTGCTGCTCTGTAGTACAACAGAGACTGCCTAGCCTGATGACTACATTATTCTACTAATGCTACTGTAATGTATTTAACTAGTGCCTGTATTATTGTACCTAACTACGTAAGTATGTAACTAATGCTACTGTAATGTATTGTAACCTAATGCACTAGTATGTATTTTAACCCAATGCTCTGTCCATGTATTTAAACTATGCTCTGTAATTGTAATTGTAACCTATGCGTAAGTATGAACTAAGCTACGTATGTATTGTAACCTGATTGCACTGTAATGTATTGTAACATAATGCTACTGTAATGTATTTAAACTGCTATGGAATGGAGTTCCTACATGCAGAATGTTTCTATCTATGTATATTACCGTATTCTGTTGTACAGATGCTACTGTATGATTCCTGGTGCACTGTTAATGTGATTGTAACAATCCCGAATTACTGTACCTGAATGACGGTTGTGGAACCATAATTCTACTGTAATGTATGTGTAACCTAATGCTACTGGTAATGGTTTGGTAACCATATCGACTGTGTACTGACCTAATGTACTTGTATATTCCAATGCTACTGTCATGTATTGTAACCTGATCCTCTGGTAATGTATTGTAACCTATGCTACTGTAATGTTGGTACACCCCTATCCCACTGTATTATTGTAACCTAATGCTACTGTAATGTAATGGGTACCTAATGCTACTGTATATGTACTTGCTACGTATATCCTAATGCTACTGTAATGTATTGTAACCTGATGCTACTGTAATGTCATTGTACCCCATTGAAATGCTACTGTAAATGTATTGTACCTAACTAATGTATGTATTACTATGTATGTATTCTGGAACTCATTGCCTACTGTAATGTATTGTACCTAATGCTACTGTAGATGTATTGTACCTAATGATACTGTATATGTATTGTACCTGATGCTACTGTATGTATTGTAACCTAATGCTACTGTAATAGTATTGTAACCTGATGGTACTGGTAATGTATTGTAACTAATGCTAATGTAATGTATTGTGTAACCTCGATGCTACTGTTGATATTGTAACCTAATGCGCTAGTAAATGTATTGTAAACCGATGCAACTGTAATTATTTGTAACCTCAATGCTACTGTAAATGTATTGTAACCTGATGCTACTGTAATGTATTGTAACCTGATGCTACTGTATTATTGTAACCTAATGCTACTGTCATGTATTGTAACCTAATAGTCCTGTAATGTATTGTAACCTGATGCTACTATAATGTATTGTTACCTAATACTACTGTAATGTATGTAACTGATGCTACTGTAATGTATTGTAACCGAATGCTACTGTCATTGTACTTGTAACATAATGCTACTTATGTATGTAAACTAATGCTACTGTTATGTATTATAATCTGGAATCTTCTGTAATGTATTGTAACCTATGCTACTGTCATTAGTCCTAATGCCTGTAATTAACCTAAATGCTACTGTAATGTATTGTACCCTAATGCTACTGGTAATGTATTGTAACCTAAGCTACTGTAAATGTATGTAACCTCAATGCTACTGTAATGTATTGTACCAATCTCGTATATGAACTATGCTTACTGTAATGTATTGTAACCTAATGCTACTGTCATGTATTGTACCTAATGCTACTGTCCATTTATTGTAACCTTAATGCTACTGTATGATTGTACCTAATGCTCCTGTTGTATTGTAACCTAATGCTACGTCACTGTATTGTAACCTATGTTACTGATATGTATTGTAACCTAATTCTTACGAGTAATGTATTGTAACCATGCTACTGTATATGTTATTGGTAACTAATGCTACTGCAATGTATTGTAACCTAATGCTACTGTAATGTATTGTAACCTAATGCTACTGTAATGTATTATAACCTGTATCTACTGTAATGTATTGTAACCTAATGCTACTGTCATGTATTGTAACCGAATGCTACTGTAATGTATTTTAACCTAATGCTACTGTAATGTATTGTAACCTAATGCTACTGTAATGTATTGTAACCTAATGCTACTGTAATGTATTGTAACCTAATGCTACTGTAATGTAGTGAACTAATGCTACTGTCAGGGGTGGGGGGGTATTGGTACCATGATGCTACTGTAATGTATTGTAACCTAATGCTACTGTAATGTATTGTAACCTAATGCTACTGTAATGTATTGTAACCTAATGCTACTGTAATGTATTGTAACCTAATGCTACTGTAATGTATTGTAACCTAATGATACTGTAATGTATTGTACCATGATGCTACTGTAATGTATTGTAGCCTAATGCTACTGTAATGTATTGTAACCTAATGCTACTGTAATGTATTGTAACCTAATGCTACTGTAATGTATTGTAACCTGATGCTACTGTAATGTATTGTAACCTAATGCTACTGTAATGTATTGTAACCTGATGCTACTGTAATGTATTGTAACCTAATAGTCCTGTAATGTATTGTAACCTGATGCTACTATAATGTATTGTTACCTAATACTACTGTAATGTATTGTAACCTGATGCTACTGTAATGTATTGTAACCTAATGCTACTGTCATGTATTGTAACCTAATGCTACTGTAATGTATTGTAACCTAATGCTACTGTAATGTATTATAATCTGAATCTTCTGTAATGTATTGTAACCTAATGCTACTGTCATGTATTGTAACCTAATGCTACTGTAATGTATTGTAACCTAATGCTACTGTAATGTATTGTAACCTAATGCTACTGTCATGTATTGTAACCTAATGCTACTGTAATGTATTGTAACCTAATGCTACTGTAATGTATTGTAACCTAATGCTACTGTAATGTATTGTAACCTAATGCTACTGTAATGTATTGTAACCTAATGCTACTGTCAATGATTGTAACCTAGATGCTAACTGTAATGTATTGTAAACCCAATGCTACTGTATGTATGTACACCTAATGCTACGGCAATGTTTGTAACCTATGCTACTGTATGTATTGTACCTATGCTACTGTAATGTATTATCACCGTATCTACTGTATGTATTTGTAACCCTATGCTACTGTCATGTATTGTACCGAATGCTAACTAATGTATTTTATAATGCTATTAAAGTAGTACCTAATGCTACTGTAATGTATTGTAACCTAATGCTACTGTAATGTATTGTAACCTAATGCTACTGTAATGTATTGTAACCTAATGCTACTGTAATGTATTGTACCATGATGCTACTGTAATGTATTGTAGCCTAATGCTACTGTAATGTATTGTAACCTAATGCTACTGTAATGTATTGGAACCTATTGCTACTGTAATGTATTGTAACCTAATGCTACTGTAATGTATTGTAACCTAATGATACTGTAATGTATTGTACCATGATGCTACTGTAATGTATTGTAACCTAATGCTACTGTAATGTATTGTAACCTGATGGTACTGTAATGTATTGTAACATAATGCTACTGTAATGTATTGTAACCTGGATGGCTACTGGTAATTATTTGTAACTAATGCTACTGAATATGATTGTCCTGATGCTACTGTAATGTATTGTAACCTAATGCTACTGTAATGTATTGTAACCTGATGCTACTGTAATGTATTGTAACCTGATGCTACTGTAATGTTTTGTAACCTAATGCTACTGTCATGTATTGTAACCTAATAGTCCTGTAATGTATTGTAACCTGGTGCTACTATAATGTATTGTTACCTAATACTACTGTAATGTATTGTAACCTGATGCTACTGTAATGTATTGTAACCTAATGCTACTGTCATGTATTGAACCTAATGCGTCTGTAACTGTATTTGTAACCTGAATGCTACTGTAATGTCATATAATCTGAATCTACTGTAATGTATTGTACCTATGCTACTGGTCATGTATTGTAACCTAATCTATGATATGTAACCTGTATTATGTAACTAATGTACTTAATGTATGTATATCTAGTTGTAACCTAATGCTACTGTAATGTATTGTAACCTAATGCTACTGTAATGTATTGTAACCTAATGCTACTGTCATGTATTGTAACCTGATGCTTCAGAATATAACCTTATTTTTTTGCAGAGCAGGGTAAATCAGGGAAGAGCAAGCAAGGCAGGGTAGAGCAGGGCAGGGTAGGGCAGAGCAGGGCAGGGTAGAGCAGGGCAGGGTAGAGCAGGACAGGGTAGAGTAGGGTAGAGCAGATAGCGCAGGGTAGAGTAGGGAAGAGCAGGTATGGCAGGGTAGGGCAAGGTAGTGCAGGGCAGGGTAGAGTAGGGTAGAGCAGGGCAGGGTAGAGTAGGGTAGAGCAGGGAAGGGTAGAGTAGGGCAGGGTAGAGCAGGTCAGGGTAGAGCAGGGAAGAGCAGGGTAGAGCAGGGCAGGGTAGAGCAGGGAAGAGCAGGGTAGAGTAGGGCAGGGTAGAGCAGGGAAGAGCATGGTAGAGCAGGGCAGGGTAGAGCAGGGTAGAGCAGGGTAGAGCAGGGAAGACCAGGGTAGAGTAGGGTAGAGCAGGGTAGAGTAGAGTAGGGTAGAGTAGGGTAGAGCAGGGTAGAGCAGTGTAGAGTAGGGTAGAGCAGAGAAGAGTAGGGTAGAGCAGGGTAGAGTAGAGTAGGGTGGAGTAGGGTGGAGTAGGGTAGAGCAGGGTAGAGCAGTGTAGAGCAGGGTAGATCAGGGTAGAGTAGGGTAGATCAGGGTAGAGTAGGGTAGAGCAGGGTAGAGTAGGATAGAGCAGGGTAGAGTAGGGTAGAGCAGGGTAGAGAAGGGTAGAGTGCGATAGATCGGGTAGAGTAGGGTAGAGCTGGGTAGAGCAGGGTAGAGTAGGGTAGCGCAGGGTAGAGTAGGATAGAGCAGGGTAGAGTAGGGTAGAGCAGAGTAGAGTAGGATAGAGCAGGGTAGAGCAGGGTAGAGCAGAGTAGAGTAGAGTAGAGTACGGCAGAGCAGAGCAGATAAAGAGTGGTAGAGTAGGTAGAGGTAGGGTAAGCGGGTAGAGCAGTTAGGAGTGAGTAGATCAGGGTAGAGTAGGGTAGAGCAGGATAGAGCAGTGTAGAGTAGGGTAGATCAGGGTAGAGCAGGGTAGAGTAGGGTAGAGTAGGGTAGATCAGGGTAGAGCAGGGTAGAGCAGTGTAGAGTAGGTAAGTGGGTAGATCAGGGTAAGCAGTGTAAGTAGTAGCAGGTGTAAGTAGGGTAGAGCAGGGTAGAGCAGTGTAGAGTAGAGTAGATCAGGGTAGAGTAGGGTAGAGCAGGATAGAGCAGGGTAGGGAAGGATAGAGCAGGGTAGCGTAGGGTAGAGCAGGGTAGAGAAGGGTAGAGTGCGATAGAGCAGGGTAGAGCAGGGTAGAGCAGGGTAGAGTAGGATAGAGCAGGGTAGACCAGGGTAGAGTAGGACAGAGCAGGGTAGTGCAGGTAGAGCAGGGTAGAGCATGGTAGAGTAAGGTAGAGCAGGGTAGAGCTGGGTAGAGTAGGGTAGAGCAGGGTAGAGCCGGGTAGAGAAGGGTATAGTAGGGTAGAGCAGGGTAGTTCAAGGTAGAGCACGGTAGAGCAGGGTAGTTCAAGGTAGAGCAAGGTAGAGTAGGATAGATCGGGTAGAGTAGGGTAGAGCTGGGTAGAGCAGGGTAGAGCAGGGTAGAGCAGGGTAGGGTAGGGTAGAGCAGAGCAGAGTAGAGCAGGGTAGGGTAGGGTAAAGCAGGGTAGAGCAGGGTAGAGTAGGATAGAGCAGGGTACAGCAGGGTAGGGTAGGGTAGAGCAGAGCAGAGTAGAGCAGGGTAGGGTAGGGTAAAGCAGGGTAGAGCAGGGTAGAGCAGGGTAGAGCAGGATAGAGTAGGGTAGTGCAGGATAGAGCAGGGTAGAGCAGGGTAGAGTAGGGTAGTGCATGGGTAAGTAGGTAGAGCAGGGTAGACAGGGTAAGGTAGCGAGGGGTAGAAGCGTGTAGAGCAGGTAGAGTAGGGTAAGTAGGGTATTCAGGGTAGAGCAGATAGAGTAGGGTAGTGCAGGATAGAGCAGGAGTAAGCAAGGGTAGTAGGTAGTGCGGGTAGAGTATGGTAAGCAGGTAGACAGGGTAGAGGTAGGGTAAGCAGGGTAGAGCAGGGTAGGAGCAGTAGGGGTAGAGCAGTAAGCTGACGAGCAGGGTAGAGGTACAGGAGAGCGGGTAGAGTGGGGTAGAGTCGGTATAGGGAGGCAGGTGTAGAGCATGGTAGGAGTCGGGTAGAGTAGGGTAGTGCTAGAGTAGGTAGACAGGGTAGAGCAGGGTGAGTAGGGTAGAGTAGGGTGAGCAGGGTAGAGTAGGGTAGGCCAGGGTAGAGCAGGGTACAGTAGGGTAAGTAGTAGGGTAGAGCAGGGTAGAAGAGAGGCGGTATGTGGGTAGGCTAGGGTTAGGCAGGGTAGAGTAGGTAGGTAGTGTAGCAGGTAGAGGGTAGGAGGGTTACAGGTGTATGGAGGGGGTAGGGCATAGAGTAGGGTAGAGAGTCAGGATAGACGGGTAGAGTATGGTGAGCAGTGTAGAGCAGGGTAGAGTAGGGTCGAGTAGGTTAGAGCAGGTAAGCAGGGTAGAGTAGGTAGAGACAGGGTAGAGCAGGTAGAGCAGGGTAGAGCAGGGTAAGGTAGGGTAGAAGCAGGGTAGAGGTCGGTAGAGTAGGTTAGAGCGGGTAGAGCAGGTAGAGCTAGGGCAGAGCAGGGTAGAGTCCGGGTAGACAGGTAGAGTAGGTAGAAGCAAGGGTAGAGAGGATAGATGCAGTGTAAGTAGGGTAAGCAGGTAAGAGCAGGGTAGAGCAGGGTGGAGTGAGGTTAGAGCAAGGGTAGAGCAGGGTAGAGTCGAGTAGAGTAGGGTAGAGCAGGTTAGAGTAGGGTAGAGTAGGGTAGAGTAGGGTAGAGCAGGGTAGAGCAGGGTAGAGCAGGGTGGAGTAGGGTAGAGTAGGGTAGAGCAGGGTAGAGCAGGGTAGAGTCGAGTAGAGTAGGGTAGAGCAGGTTAGAGTAGGGTAGAGTAGGGTAGAGTAGGGTAGAGCAGGTAGAGCAGGTAGAGTAGGGTAGAAGCAGGGAGAGCAGTAGAGCAGGGTAGAGTTAGGGTAGAGGCAGGTAGGGAGTAGAGAGGGTATAGAGGGTAAGTAGGTCAGAGAGGTAGAGTAGGGTAGAGCAGGGTAGAGCAGGGTAGAGCAGGGTGGAGTAGGGTAGAGTAGGGTAGAGCAGGGTAGAGCAGGGTAGAGTCGAGTAGAGTAGGGTAGAGCAGGTTAGAGTAGGGTAGAGTAGGGTAGAGCAGGGTAGAGCAGGGTAGAGCAGGGTAGAGTAGGGTAGAGTAGGGTAGAGTAGGGTAGAGCAGGGTAGAGCAGGGTAGAGTAGGGTAGAGCAGGGTAGAGCAGGGTAGAGCAGGGTAGAGTAGGGTAGAGCAGGGTGGAGTAGGGTAGAGTAGGGTAGAGCAGGGTAGAGCAGGGTAGAGCAGGGTAGAGTAGGGTAGAGCAGGGTGGAGTAGGGTAGAGCAGGGTAGAGTAGGGTGAGACAGGGTAGAGACAGGGTAGAGTAGGGTAGCAGTAGGGTAGAGCAGTTAGAGGCTGTAGAAGTAGGGTAGAGCAGGGTAGAGCAGAGGTTAGCAGGGTAGTAGAGGGTAGAGCAGGGTAGAGCAGGGTAGAGTAGGGTAGAGTAGGGTAGAGCAGGGTAGAGCAGGGTAGAGTAGGGTAGAGCAGGATAGAGCAGGTAGAGTCGTAGAGAGGTAGACAGGGTAGGCAGGGTAGGCAGAGGTAGAGCTAGGGTAAGAGTTAGGGTAGTAGCTAGGGTAGAGTCATGGGTAGGCAGGGTAGAAGCAGGGGTAGAGGTAGGTAGAGCAGGGTGGAGTAGGGTAGAGTAGGGTAGAGCAGGGTAGAGCAGGGTAGAGCAGGGTAGAGTAGGGTAGAGCAGGGTGGAGTAGGGTAGAGCAGGGTAGAGTAGGGTAGAGCAGGGTAGAGCAGGGTAGAGTAGGGTAGAGTAGGGTAGAGCAGAGTAGAGCAGGGTAGAGTAGGGTAGAGCAGGGTAGAGCAGGGTAGAGCAGGGTAGAGTAGGGTAGAGCAGGGTGGACTAGGGTAGAGCAGGGTAGAGTAGGGTAGAGCAGGGTAGAGCAGGGTAGAGCAGGGTACACAGACACACACACACACACACACACACACACACACACACACACACACACACACACACACCACACACCACACAACACACACACACACACACAACCACACACACCACACAACCACACACACACCACACACCACCAACCACACACACAACACACACACACACACCCACACCACACACACACACACACCCACACACAACACCACACACACACACACACACACACACACACACACACACACCACACACACCACGACCCATGAAGGGTTGTTTGAAATTCTAGTTAATTGTTCTTTTCTTTTCCTCCCTCCTTCTTCAGTGTGGTTGTGTGTTTGTGTGTGTGGTGGTGTGTGTGTTGTGTGTGTGTGTGTGTGGTGTTGGTGTGTGTGTGTGTGTGTGTGTGTTGTGTGGTGTGTGTGTGTGTGTGTGTGGGGGTGTGTCATTTCAAAGATCCCTCATGGTTCTGCCTGTTTGTTCAGATGGTGTTTCAGAAAGCCACTATTTCTAAGTTATTGCATCAGTGTGTTTGATCTCACAGATGTAGAAGTGCAGTTTAAACTTGCTGCTGCAGTGGGGGATCTCTGTTCTTTCCTAAATGAGACACAGTCCCTGGATTCCTTCATGTGGTCAATATTATGCTATTCTGCTCTGTGTTATGTGTTTGAAATGGATATCCACAAATACGGACATCTCATTTCAGAAGGGTTAATTTAACAAGCTTTTATTTTACATGCTTATATTTTATATTTTATATGCATGACATGATGTAAATATAATGTGTTCATTATTTTCTGTTACCTCCATTGCATGGACATTTAGGCCACGGTAGCCTCATTAGCTAGTCTGTCTACGAACACGTTGTAACTCCACTCCTCTCTCCTTGCCTTTTTGGTTGATAGCTGAGAAGGTTAGCTCAACACTGCCCCCCGGTGGTAGAGACATCTGCTTACACCTGGTAGCTTCACTCCACTGAACATGTGCAGGAAAGGCGGAAATGTCTTCCGAATGGACCAGAGAGAAAAATATATTTTTTTATTGTTCGTTGACATTTGTCCCTTCTTTTCAATCCACTGTCTATCTGTAGCCAACACTGTCACTTCAGTAGTGCCTATCGTAATAAATAAAATAAACAATATAAACTATAACTATAATATGTATATATAAACTATAAACAATACAAAAACATACACACAACAAACGACTAAATCAAACCTGCCTATCTAGTTTCTAAACGTGCTGATTCTTCTCAATTATTCCCTCATTCACATGAAAAAGAGCTCCAAAAAGACACCCAGGACCACATGACCTCCAACATTAGAGCCTGACATGGACCATTTCTTTTTAATAAGCCTGTCTTCCTGACACTCTGTAAGATAATATTTGCATCTCTTAAGCATATGCATTGACAACCAATGGTCTGTTTGTTTTATAAACATCTGTTGCAGTTTACCAGTGGTGGAAAAAGTACCCAATTGTCATACTTGAGAGAAAGTAAAGAAAGAAAATGATAGAAAATGACTCAAGTACAAGTAAAAGTCACCCAGTAAAATATTACTTGAGTAAAAGTATAAAAGTAGTTGGTTTTAAATATATTTAAGTATCAAAAGTAAGTGTAATTGCTCAAATAAACTTAAGTCTCAAATAGTATAAATCATTTAAAATGTCTTATATTAAGAGCCAGTAGGGATGACCAGGGATGTTCTCTGTTTAGTGAGTCCTCCAGATCAGAGGCAGTAGGGATGACCAGGGATGTTCTCTGTTTATTGAGTCCGCCAGATCAGAGGCAGTGGGGATGACCAGGGATGTTCTCTGTTTAGTGAGTCCTCCGATCAGAAGCAGTAGGGATGACCAGGGATGTTCTCTTTTGTGAGTCCTCCAGATCAGAGGCAGTAGAGATGACCAGGGATGTTCTCTGTTTAGTGAGTCCACCAGATCAGAGGCAGTGGGGATGACCAGGGATGTTCTCTGTTTAGTGAGTCCTCCAGATTAGAGGCAGTGGGGATGACCAGGGATGTTCTCTGTTTAGTGAGTCCTCCAGATCAGAAGCAGTAGGGATGACCAGGGATGTTCTCTGTTTAGTGAGTCCTCCAGATCAGAGGCAGTAGAGATGACCAGGGATGTTCTCTGTTTAGTGAGTCCACCAGATCAGAGGCAGTGGGGATGACCAGGGATGTTCTCTGTTTAGTGAGTCCTCCAGATTAGAGGCAGTGGGGATGACCAGTGATGTTCTCTGTTTAGTGAGTCCTACAGATCAGAGGCAGTAGGGATGACCAGATATGTTCTCTGTTTAGTGAGTCCTCCAGATCAGAGGCAGAAGGGATGACCAGGGATGTTCTCTGTTTAGTGAGTCCTCCAGATCAGAGGCTAGGGCTGACCAGGGATATTCTCTGTTTAGTGAGTCCTCCAGATCAGAGGCAGTAGGGCTGACCAGGGTCATTCTCAGTTTAGTGAGTCCTCCAGATCAGAGGCAGTAGGGATGACCAGGGATGTTCTCTGTTTAGTGAGTCCTCCAGATCAGAGGCAGTAGGGATGACCACGGATGTTCTCTGTTTATTGAGTCCTCCAGATCAGAGGCAGTGGGGATGACCAGGGATGTTCTCTGTTTAGTGAGTCTCCGATCAGAGGCAGTAGGGATGACCAGGGATGTTCTCTGTTTAGTGAGTCCTCCAGATCAGAGGCAGAAGGGATGACCAGGGATGTTCTCTGTTTAGTGAGTCCTCCAGATCAGAGGCAGTAGGGCTGACCAGGGATATTCTCTGTTTAGTGAGTCCTCCAGATCAGAGGCAGTAGGGCTGACCAGGGATGTTCTCTGTTTAGTGAGTCCTCCAGATCAGAGGCAGTAGGGATGCCCAGGGATGTTCTCTGCTAGTGAGTCCTCCAGATCAGAGGCAGTAGGGATGACCAGGGATGTTCTCTGTTTAGTGAGTCCTCCAGATCAGAGGCAGTAGGGATGACCAGGGATGTTCTCTGTTAGTGAGTCCTCCAGATCAGAGGCAGTAGGGATGACTAGGGATGTTCTCTGTTTAGTGAGTCCTCCAGATCAGAGGCAGTAGGGATGACAAGGGATGTTCTCTGTTTAGTGAGTCCTCCAGATCAGAAGCAGTAGGGATGACCAGGGATGTTCAATGTTTAGTGAGTCCTCCAGATCAGAAGCAGTAGGGATGACCAGGAATGTTCTCTGTTTAGTGAGTCCTCAGATCAGAGGCAGTAGGGATGACCAGGGATGTTCTATGTTTAGTGAGTCCTCCAGATCAGAGGCAGTGGGGATGTTCTCTGTTTAGTGAGTCCTCCAGATCAGAGGCAGTGGGGATGTTCTCTGTTTAGTGAGTCCTCCAGATCAGATGCAGTAGGGATGTTCTCTGTTTAGTGAGTTCTCCAGATCAGATGCAGTAGGATGTTCTCTGTTTAGTGAGTCCTCCAGATCAGAGGCAGTAGGGATGTTCTCTGTTTAGTGAGTCCTCCATATCAGAGGCAGTAGGGATGACAAGGGATGTTCTCTGTTTAGTGAGTCCTCCAGATCAGAAGCAGTAGGGATGACCAGGGATGTTCTCTGTTTAGTGAGTCCGCCAGATCAGAGAAATAGGGATGACCAGGGATGTTCTCTGTTTAGTGAGTCCTCCAGATCAGAGGCAGTAGGGATGACCAGGGATGTTCTCTGTTTAGTGAGTCCTCCAGATCAGAGGCAGTAGGGATGACTAGGGATGTTCTCTGTTTAGTGAGTCCTCCAGATCAGAGGCAGTAGGGATGACAAGGGATGTTCTCTGTTTAGTGAGTCCTCCAGATCAGAAGCAGTAGGGATGACCAGGGATGTTCAATGTTTAGTGAGTCCTCCAGATCAGAAGCAGTAGGGATGACCAGGAATGTTCTCTGTTTAGTGAGTCCTCCAGATCAGAGGCAGTAGGGATGACCAGGGATGTTCTATGTTTAGTGAGTCCTCCAGATCAGAGGCAGTGGGGATGTTCTCTGTTTAGTGAGTCCTCCAGATCAGAGGCAGTGGGGATGTTCTCTGTTTAGTGAGTCCTCCAGATCAGATGCAGTAGGGATGTTCTCTGTTTAGTGAGTTCTCCAGATCAGATGCAGTAGGGATGTTCTCTGTTTAGTGAGTCCTCCAGATCAGAGGCAGTAGGGATGTTCTCTGTTTAGTGAGTCCTCCATATCAGAGGCAGTAGGGATGACAAGGGATGTTCTCTGTTTAGTGAGTCCTCCAGATCAGAAGCAGTAGGGATGACCAGGGATGTTCTCTGTTTAGTGAGTCCGCCAGATCAGAGGCAGTAGGGATGACCAGGGATGTTCTCTGTTTAGTGAGTCCTCCAGATCAGAGGCAGTAGGGATGACCAGGGATGTTCTCTGTTTAGTGAGTCCTGCAGATCAGAGGCAGTAGGGATGACCAGGGATGTTCTCTGCTAGTGAGTCCTCCAGATCAGAGGCAGTAGGGATGACCAGGGATGTTCTCTGTTTAGTGAGTCCTCCAGATCAGAAGCAGTAGGGATGACCAGGGATGTTTTCTGTTTAGTGAGTCCTCCAGATCAGAGGCAGTGGGGATGACCAGGGATGTTCTCTGTTTAGTGAGTCCTCCAGATCAGAAGCAGTAGGGATGACCATGGATGTTCTCTGTTTAGTGAGTCCTCCAGATCAGAGGCAGTAGGGATGACCAGGGATGTTCTCTGTTTAGTGAGTCCTCCAGATCAGAGGCAGTGGGGATGACCAGGGATGTTCTCTGTTTAGTGAGTCCTCCAGATCAGAAGCAGTAGTGATGACCAGGGATGTTCTCTGTTTAGTGAGTCCTCCAGATCAGAGGCAGTAGGGATGACCAGGAATGTTCTCTGTTTAGTGAGTCCTCCAGATCAGAGGCAGTAGGGATGACCAGGGATGTTCTCTGTTTATTGAGTCCTCCAGATCAGAGGCAGTGGGGATGACCAGGGATGTTCTCTGTTTAGTGAGTCCTCCAGATCAGAGGCAGTAGGGATGACCAGGGATGTTCTCTGTTTAGTGAGTCCTCCAGATCAGAGGCAGAAGGGATGACCAGGGATGTTCTCTGTTTAGTGAGTCCTCCAGATCAGAGGCAGTAGGGCTGACCAGGGATATTCTCTGTTTAGTGAGTCCTCCAGATCAGAGGCAGTAGGGCTGACCAGGGTCATTCTCTGTTTAGTGAGTCCTCCAGATCAGAGGCAGTGGGGATGACCAGGGATGTTCTCTGTTTAGTGAGTCCTCTAGATCAGAGGCAGTAGGGATGCCCAGGGATGTTCTCTGCTAGTGAGTCCTCCAGATCAGAGGCAGTAGGGATGACCAGGGATGTTCTCTGTTTAGTGAGTCCTCCAGATCAGAGGCAGTAGGGATGACCAGGGATGTTCTCTGTTTAGTGAGTCCTCCAGATCAGAGGCAGTAGGATGACCAGGATGTTCTCTGTTTAGTGAGTCCTCCAGATCAGAGGCAGTAGGGATGACTAGGGATGTTCTCTGTTTAGTGAGTCCTCCAGATCAGAGGCAGTAGGGACGACAAGGGATGTTCTCTGTTTAGTGAGTCCTCCAGATCAGAAGCAGTAGGGATGACCAGGGATGTTCAATGTTTAGTGAGTCCTCCAGATCAGAAGCAGTAGGGATGACCAGGAATGTTCTCTGTTTAGTGAGTCCTCCAGATCAGAGGCAGTAGGGATGACCAGGGATGTTCTATGTTTAGTGAGTCCTCCAGATCAGAGGCAGTGGGGATGTTCTCTGTTTAGTGAGTCCTCCAGATCAGAGGCAGTGGGGATGTTCTCTGTTTAGTGAGTCCTCCAGATCAGATGAGTAGGGATGTTCTCTGTTTAGTGAGTTCTCCAGATCAGATGCAGTAGGGATGTTCTCTGTTTAGTGAGTCCTCCAGATCAGAGGCAGTAGGGATGTTCTCTGTTTAGTGAGTCATCCATATCAGAGGCAGTAGGGATGTTCTCTGTTTAGTGAGTCATCCATATCAGAGGCAGTAGGGATGTTCTCTGTTTAGTGAGTCCTCCAGATCAGAGGCAGTAGGGATGACCAGGGATGTTGTTTTACATTGTCAGCCATAGTAGTATGATAGGTGTTGTTTTACAGGGTCAGTCACAGTAGTATGATAGGTGTTGTTTTACAGGGTCAGCCATAGTAGTATGATAGGTGTTGTTTTACAGGGTCAGCCATAGTAGTATGATAGGTGTTGTTTTACAGGGTCAGTCATAGTAGTATGATAGGTGTGTTTTACAGGGTCAGTCATAGTAGTATGATAGGTGTTGTTTACAGGGTCAGTCATAGTAGTATGATAGGTGTTGTTTTACAGGGTCAGTCATAGTAGTATGATAGGTGTTGTTTTACAGGGTCAGTCATAGTAGTACGATAGGTGCCCGTTACCAAGGCACTTAAACCTCATTTGCTCCAGTGGTGCTGTACTACTGTGGCTGAGTTAATGAGAGTTAATGTGTTGATG
>NC_052339.1:36344209-36351118 GCF_016432855.1 Salvelinus namaycush | reverse complement strand
GTCTGCTCTGTAGTACAGCAAGACTGCTAGCCTGGTGACATATTATTCTGCTGCTCTGTAGTACAGCAAGAGACTGCCTAGCCTGGCGACTACATTATTCTGCTGCCCTGTAGTACAGCAGAGACTGCCTAGCCTGATGGCTACATTATTCTGCTGCTCTGTAATACAGCAGAGACTGCCTAGCCTGATGGCTACATTATTATGCTGCCCTGTAGTACAGCAGAGACTGCCTAGCCTGATGACTATATTATTCTGCTGCTCTGTAGTACAGCAGAGACTGCCTAGCCTGGTGACTACATTATTCTGCTGCCCTGTAGTACAGCAGAGACTGCCTAGCCTGATGGCTACATTATTCTTCTGCCTGTAGTAACAGCAGAGACGGCCTAGCCTGATGACTACATTATTCTGTTGCTCTGTAGTACAGCAGAGACTGCCTAGCCTGATGGCTACATTATTCTGCTGCTCTGTAGTACAGCAGAGACTGCCTAGCCTGATGACTACATTATGCTGCTGCCCTGTAGTACAACAGAGACTGCCTACCTGGTGACTACATTATTCTGCTGCCCTGTAGTACAGCAAGACTGCCTAGCCTGATGGCTACATTATTCTCTGCCCTGTAGTACAGCAGAGACTGCCTAGCCTGATGACTACATTATTCTGTTGCTCTGTAGTACAGCAGAGACTGCCTAGCCTGATGGCTACATTATTCTGCTGCTCTGTAGTACAGCAGAGACTGCCTAGCCTATGACTACATTATGCTGCTGCCCTGTATGTACAACAGAGACGGCCTACCCTGATGACTACATTATTCTGCTGCTCTGTAGTACAGCAGAGACTGCCTAGCCTGATGCTACATTATGCTGCTGCCCTGTAATACACAGAGACTGCCTAGCCTGATGGCTACATTTTCTGCTGCTCTTTAGTACAACAGAGACTGCCTAGCCTGATGACTACATTATTCTGCTGCTCTGTAGTACAGCAGAGACTGCCTAGCCTGGGACTACATTATGCTGCTGCCCTGTAGTACAGCAGAGACTGCCTAGCCTGGTGACTACATATTCTGCTGCTCTGTAGTACAGCAGAGACTGCCTAGCCTGATGGCTACATTATTCTGCTGCTCTGTAGTACAACAGAGACTGCCTAGCCTGATGACTACATTATTCTGCTGCTCTGTAGTACAGCAGAGACTGCCTAGCCTGGTGACTACATTATTCTGCTGCCCTGTAGTACAGCAGAGACTGCCTAGCCTGATGGCTACATTATTCTGCTGCTCTGTAGTACAACAGAGACTGCCTAGCCTGATGGCTACATTATTCTGCTGCTCTGTAGTACAACAGAGACTGCCTACCTGATGGCTACATTATTCTGCTGCTCTGTAGTACAGCAGAGACTGCCTAGCCTGGCGACTACATTATTCTGCTGCCCTGTAGTACAACAGAGACTGCCTAGCCTGATGACTACATTATTCTGCTGCCCTGTAATACAGCAGAGACTGCCTAGCCTGATGGCTACATTATTCTGCTGCTCTGTAGTACACAGAGACTGCCTAGCCTGATGACTACATTATTCTGCTGCTCTGTAGTACAGCAGAGACTGCCTAGCCTGGTGACTATATTATTCTGCTGCTCTGTAGTACAGCAAGACTGCCTAGCCTGGCGACTACATTATTCGCTGCCCTGTAGTACAGCAGAGACTGCCTAGCCTGATGGCTACATTATTCTGCTGCTCTGTAATACAGCAGAGACTGCCTAGCCTGGCGACTACATTATTCTGCTGCCCTGTAGTACAGCAGAGACTGCCTAGCCTGGCGACTACATTATTCTGCTGCTCTGTAGTACAGCAGAGACTGCCTAGCCTGATGGCTACATTATTCTGCTGCTCTGTAATACAGCAGAGACTGCCTAGCCTGATGACTACATTATTCTGCTGCCCTGTAGTACAACAGAGACTGCCTAGCCTGGCGACTACATTATCCTGCTGCTCTGTAGTACAGCAGAGACTGCCTAGCCTGATGGCTACATTATTCTGCTGCTCTGTAGTACAGCAGAGACTGCCTAGCCTGATGGCTACATTATTCTGCTGCCCTGTAGTACAACAGAGACTGCCTAGCCTGATGACTACATTATTCTGCTGCTCTGTAGTACAACAGAGACTGCCTAGCCTGATGGCTACATTATTCTGCTGCTCTGTAGTACAACAGAGACTGCCTAGCCTGATGGCTACATTATGCTGCTGCCCTGTAATACAGCAGAGACTGCCTAGCCTGATGACTATATTATTCTGCTGCTCTGTAGTACAACAGAGACTGCCTAGCCTGATGACTACATTATCCTGCTGCCCTGTAATACAGCAGAGACTGCCTAGCCTGATGACTATATTATTCTGCTGCTCTGTAGTACAACAGAGACTGCCTAGCCTGATGACTACATTATTCTGCTGCTCTGTAGTACAACAGAGACTGCCTAGCCTGATGGCTACATTATTCTGCTGCTCTGTAGTACAACAGAGACTGCCTAGCCTGATGGCTACATTATTCTGCTGCTCTGTAGTACAACAGAGACTGCCTAGCCTGATGACTACATTATTCTGCTGCTCTGTAGTACAACAGAGACTGCCTAGCCTGATGGCTACATTATTCTGCTGCCCTGTAGTACAGCAGAGACTGCCTAGCCTGATGACTACATTATTCTGCTGCCCTGTAGTACAGCAGAGACTGCCTAGCCTGATGGCTACATTATTCTGCTGCCCTGTAGTACAGCAGAGACTGCCTAGCCTGGCGACTACATTATTCTGCTGCCCTGTAGTACAGCAGAGACTGCCTAGCCTGGCGACTACATTATTCTGCTGCTCTGTAGTACAGCAGAGACTGCCTAGCCTGGTGACTACATTATTCTGCTGCTCTGTAGTACAGCAGAGACTGCCTAGCCTGATGACTACATTATTCTGCTGCTCTGTAGTACAGCAGAGACTGCCTAGCCTGGCGACTACATTATTCTGCTGCTCTGTAGTACAGCAGAGACTGCCTAGCCTGATGACTACATTATTCTGCTGCTCTGTAGTACAGCAGAGACTGCCTAGCCTGGTGACTACATTATTCTGCTGCTCTGTAGTACAGCAGAGACTGTCTAGCCTGGTGACTATATTATTCTGCTGCTCTGTAGTACAGCAGAGACTGTCTAGCCTGATGACTACATTATTCTGCTGCTCTGTAGTACAGCAGAGACTGCCTAGCCTGGTGACTACATTATTCTGCTGCTCTGTAGTACAGCAGAGACTGCCTTGCCTGATGACTACATTATTCTGCTGCTCTGTAGTACAGCAGAGACTGCCTTGCCTGATGACTATATTATTCTGCTGCTCTGTAGTACAACAGAGACTGCCTTGCCTGATGACTACATTATTCTGCTGCTCTGTAGTACAGCAGAGACTGCCTAGCCTGATGGCTACATTATTCTGCTGCCCTGTAGTACAACAGAGACTGCCTTGCCTGATGACTACATTATTCTGCTGCTCTGTAGTACAACAGAGACTGCCTTGCCTGATGACTACATTATTCTGCTGCTCTGTAGTACAGCAGAGACTGCCTAGCCTGATGACTACATTATTCTGCTGCTCTGTAGTACAGCAGAGACTGCCTAGCCTGGTGACTACATTATTCTGCTGCTCTGTAGTACAGCAGAGACTGTCTAGCCTGGTGACTATATTATTCTGCTGCTCTGTAGTACAACAGAGACTGCCTAGCCTGATGACTATATTATTCTGCTGCCCTGTAGTACAGCAGAGACTGCCTAGCCTGGCGACTATATTATTCTGCTGCTCTGTAGTACAGCAGAGACTGCCTAGCCTGGCGACTATATTATTCTGCTGCTCTGTAGTACAACAGAGACTGCCTTGCCTGATGACTACATTATTCTGCTGCTCTGTAGTACAGCAGAGACTGCCTAGCCTGATGGCTACATTATTCTGCTGCTCTGTAGTACAACAGAGACTGCCTGCCTGATGACTACATTATTCTGCTGCTCTGTAGTACAACAGAGACTGCCTTGCCTGATGACTACATTATTCTGCTGCTCTGTAGTACAGCAGAGACTGCCTAGCCTGGTGACTACATTATTCTGCTGCTCTGTAGTACAGCAGAGACTGTCTAGCCTGGTGACTATATTATTCTGCTGCTCTGTAGTAACAGACTCTGCCTAGCCTGATGACTAATTATTCTCTGCTGCCTGTAGTACAGCAGAGACTGCCTAGCCTGGCGACTATATTATTCTGCTGCTCTGTAGTACAGCAGAGACTGCCTAGCCTGGTGACTACATTATTCTGCTGCTCTGTAGTACAGCAGAGACTGCCTAGCCTGGTGACTATATTATTCTGCTGCTCTGTCATTCACTAGTCTGACACTGCCGTCATTGAAGTCGTGTGTGGCGACGAGAGGCACGAGGGGTGTTGTACAAAACAAAGTCATCAGCGATTGGATCGTCTCTAACCAATCAGAGTATCACATGTGTCTTGTCTCTGGCCCAACCCATCTGTTTCTGGACCAATCAGACGACCTCGAATGTGTTGGCATTCGGTGAAGGGTCAGGGAAGGTACTCAGATCCAGACTCGTTGTGGAGAAGAAGCTAACGTCCGTGGGTTACCGTTTGAGTAGCCAGGAAAGAGACTCTTGACTACAGTACAGGCTTCTGGTTTATGCCTTTCTCTCCATCAACCAACCTGTTGGTGCACAAAGTGGTACCTGTCAAATGTCTAGGCAATTCACTCCGTCACCTGCCAGCAATAACAATGTGGACATAATCACTCCCCATAAAATGATATGCTATTTCCAGCTAGCAACCATCTAAACTGACACAGTAAATACAGGAACAAAATATTTTAGGACATTTAGAAAAAAACATCTATGGAAATAACAATGAGTCATTAGCCCAGGCTGGAGAGTGGGGCCGGAGAGAGGGGCCGGAGAGAGGGGCTGGAGAGGGGGGGGGCCGAGAGAGGGGGGCTGGAGAGTGGGGCCGGAGAGAGGGCCGGAGAGAGGGGCCGGAGAGTGGGGCCGGAGAGGGGCCGGAGAGGGGGCCGGAGAGGGGGGCCGGAGAGAGGGGCCGGAGAGTGGGGCTGTAGAGTGGGCCGGAGAGGGGGGGGCCGGAGGGTGGGCCGGAGAGAGGGGCCGGAGAGGGGGCCGGAGAGGGGGGCCGGAGAGGGTTTCGGAGAAAAGGAGGGGCCGGAAGGGGGCCGGAGAGAGGGGGCCGTAGAGAGGGGCCGAGAGAGGGGGCCGGAGAGTGGGGCTGGAGAGGGGGCCGGAGAGAGGGGCCGGAGAGGGGGGCCGGAGAGGGGGCCGTAGAGAGGGGCCGGAGGGGGGGGCCGGAGAGGGGGCCGGAGAGAGGGGCCGGAGAGAGGGCCGGAGAGAGGGGCCGAGAGGGGGGCCGGGAGGGGGACCGAGAGAGGGGCCGGAGAGAGGGGCCGAGAGAGGGCCGTAGAGGGGGCCGGAGAGGGGGGCCGGAGAGTGGGCCGGAGAGTGGGGCCGGAGAGGGGGGCCGGAGAGAGGGCCGGAGAGGGGGGCCGGAGAGGGGGGCCGAGAGAGAGGGGGGCCGGAGAGAGGGGCCGGAGGGAGGGGGGGCCGGAGAGAGGGGGGCCGGAGAGAGGGGCCGAGAGAGGGGCCGGAGAGTGGGGGCCGGAGAGGGGGGCCGGAGAGGGGGGCCGGAGAGGGGGGCCGGAGAGAGGGGCCGGAGAGGGGGCCGGAGAGGGGGGCCGGAGAGAGGGCCGGAGAGGGGGGCCGAGAGAGGGGCCGAGAGTGGGGCCGGAGAGGGGGGCCGGGGACGAGAGTGGGGCCGGAGAGGGGGCCGGAGAGGGGGGCCGGAGAGGGGGGCCGGAGAGGGGGGCCGAGAGGGGGGCCGGAGAGGGGCCGAGAGGGGAGGCAGGAGAGGGGGCCGGAGAGGGGGCCGGAGAGAGGGGCCGGAGAGGGGGCCGGAGAGGGGGGCCGGAGAGGGGGCCGGAGAGGGGCCGGAGAGGGGGGCCGAGAGAGGGGCGGAGAGGGGGCCGGAGAGAGGGGCCGAGAGGGGGGCGGAGAGTGGGGCCGGGAGGGGGGCCGGAGAGGGGGCCGAAGGGGGGCCGGAGAGGGGGCGGAGAGAGGGGCCGGAGAGGGGCCGGAGAGGGGGGCCGGAGAGAGGGGCCGGAGAGGGGGGCGGAGAGAGGGCCGGAGGGGGGGCCGGAGAGAGGGCCGGAGAGGGGGCCGGAGAGGGGGGCCGGAGAGGGGGGCCGAGGGGGGGCCGGGAGTGGGGGCCGGAGAGGGGGCGGAGAGAGGGCGGAGAGGGGGGCCGGAGAGTGGGGCCGGGGGGGGGAGGGGGGGGGAGGGGGGGGCGGAGAGGGGGGCCGAGAGTGGGGGCCGGAGAGGGGGGCCGGAGAGGGGGCCGGAGA
The DNA here is from genome assembly GCF_016432855.1 of Salvelinus namaycush. Lineage (NCBI taxonomy): Eukaryota > Metazoa > Chordata > Actinopteri > Salmoniformes > Salmonidae > Salvelinus > Salvelinus namaycush. The sequence goes on along the minus strand of NC_052339.1, from coordinate 36,344,709 downwards.
GGGGGGCCGGAGAGGGGGGCCGGAGAGGGGGGGCCGGAAGAGAGGGGGCCGGAGAGGGGGCCGAGAGAGGGGCCGGAGAGGGGGCCGAGAGAGGGGGCCGGAGAGGGGGGCCGGAGAGTGGGGCCGGAGGGGAGGGGGCCGGAGGGGGCCGGAGAGAGGGGGCCGGCGGAGAGGGGGGGCGGAGAGGGGGGCCGGAGAGGGGGGGCCGGAGAGGGGGCCGGAGAGAGGCGGCGGAGAGGGGGCGGGAGGGGGCCGAGGGTGGGGCCGGAGGAGGGGCCGAGAGGGGGCCGGAGAGGGGCCGAGGGGGGGGGCCGGAGAGGGGGGCCGGAGGGAGGGGGGCCGGAGAGAGGGGCCGGAGAGGGGGCCGGAGGAGGGGGGCCGGAGAGAGGGCCGGAGAGGGGGCCGGAAGAGGGGGGCCGGAGAGGGGGGCCAGAAGAGGGGCCGGAGAGGGGGGCGCGGACGAGAGGGGGGGCCGGAGAGTGGGGCCGGAGAGGGGGCCG